>NW_027210940.1:147500-290000 GCF_029030835.1 Brachyistius frenatus
AGGTGTTGCACATAAGAAAAGGTAAATTAAAAAGGCTGGTTTAATAAAAATGTGTTTTAAAAAGTTATTTAAAAGAACACAATCCCCATCATTAACTAGATGCTAGGCATCCATAAGTAGTTTATTTTAGGGGCATGCCTGTTTGATTGACAGGCTTGTGGTGCAGTCAGGTTTGCTGTAGGTGGGCGGGGCATAGTATCATCGGGTACCAATCAGATCGAGTGAGATCCACCACCGCTGGCTCCTCCCCCAGCTCGTCCAAATATGGTCACTTTTGGCTGGACGGATGACATCACGGTTGGTTGTAGTCCGACAGAGAAGAGCCTCGGAGGAGTCTGGGGTTGATGAACGGCTCAACTAAACACCATCATCATGTTTATTATTGGAACCATGACCACGTGGGTTTTGTGGCTAAACCAAAAAGAGGACAACTTTATTTGGCGGTAGTTCAGGAAGTGCTGCGGTGGGTCGTATTAAAAGGGGGCGGGGCTGATGGTTGCCTGGTTGGAGGACTTGTTGGTCTTTTCATTGAGAGGAACTGATCTACGGATTCAGTCAGACACCATGATGTGGAGGATTCTGTGTTTGAGATTTGTTCATAAGATGCAAGAAATAATTTAGTTTTCATCCATTAAACGAAAAGCCAGTTTCATTAATCCGAACTGAGATAATAAATGTTGTATTTTATTTCATCTGCAGAGCTTCAGATCTGAACTCCTCAGTGAAGTCCTGCTGCTGGAAGCTGCAGGCTGTTGTCATGACTGTAACCTGAGAGTAATCAGGCCTCCGCGGGGGAAAACACGCCGAGCACCTCCACTCCACATAATCCCCCCCCCCCCCCCCGGGGGCCCCGCCACTGCCGCAGCCCTGATTTAATCTGCTCCTTATTACACGGAAAAATACAGACAAAACTCATCAGTGGATCATCCATGTGGCTGCGTGATGCTCTGTAAACCCCCCCTCCCCCTCCATAGTGACAGTGTTTTGGATTGTGAAAGTTTACTTTATTTGAAATTATAATCAGTATGGAGACATGTGACCTCTCGCTGTGTTTTTATTAATAAGGTCAACACATTTGGCATCTTTTAATCCAATTTCCACCAAATTTGGTACGTAACATATTGAAGTCCAGAAATGGTTTTTTTATCCCATTTTCTGTAATTTGTGGCCAAATTCTAACCAGCATAGATGATTTCAAATAAATGATCATAACTCGACTAAATTCTTCAACTCTGAAGGAAAATTATTTTTAGCAGCAGGTTGTGTTTGTTGCAGGAAGTAGACGGTTAAATTAATTCACATTTTGTAAAATTCTTCCTTGTATAAACAGCCAATAGGATCAGTGAGGATATCCATATTTTTCAGTATATTTTCTAAGTTTGTTTAAGACTTCCCTGTTTGCTGTTTATTTCTCCCCTTCTGGAGATTTTACATTTTTCAGTTAAATTCGACAATTTCACATCATTTTTCCACCCTCATTATTACCGTGTTTGGGTCAAAAATGGCCCCAAAAATTTGGAAAGCAGCTGAAGGAAGATAGTGAACAAAACAACATCCACAAATCCTATAAAACAAAAGTCACTGAGTCCAGCAGGGAACATAAGTCTTTTATTTTCATGCTCTTCTCGATGATGCGGATGAGATGTTTCCCAGAACGGTTTCTTATCACGATACAGGAAACCTTCATCTGTGTGCAGCAATGTGGGAGACGGAGTGAAACTGGGAGTCCATTTTCCGAACTACAGCGCCATCTAGAGGCAGAAACTAACAACTTGTTCTACCGCTGAAGTTTCATGGAGAAAAAGTTGTGAGATCCTGCAGGACTTTTCATTACCAGAGGAAAAATGTAAAGTAAGAGGTGACTATTTATAGTATTTTTCCATCAGGCAGATCATAAGAAAATATAATTACCCACAAATATAAGTAAAGATTTATATGTACCTATAATGCTGCTGTAGCGAAAGAATTTCCCCTTGTGGGATTAATAAAATATCTATCTATCTATCTATCTATCTATCTATCTATCTATCTATCTATCTATCTATCTATCTATCTATCTATCTATCTATCTATCTATTATCTATCTATCTATCTATCTATCTATCTATCTATCTATCTATCTATCTATCTATCTATCTATCGATTATCTATCTATTATCTATCTATCTATCTATCTATCTATCTATCTATCTATCTATCTATGGCAACTTTTTCCTTTTTGCAACTATTGAACTGGAGTTGCTCTCAATAAATTGAAATCAGTATTTAAAAATGTTTACAAGGATGATTCTGGTTTAATTGAATTGTTCGTCTCAGTACAAATTCACACTGAGCTGCTTGATAATGAGTCAATTGGGGAAAAAATGAATAATCATAATAGTTCAAACAAAGATGACAAACCTCAGACTGTCTGTAAACAATGTCACCGTGTAAATATTTTGTTTAACGTGATGAAACTTTTATTTCCAAAACCATTTCATGTTTTGATTCTTTTCTAAATCTGTTTTTTGATTGTCTGCAGATTTACACAGAAAACAACGATGCTTGAGATATTTACAGTCTTTCTGAGCTGGTTTGTTTCATGGATCTTCACCTTTCAGCCTGTTTTCACCTGGATTTTGTCTTTCAGGTCAGAGATTACTTCATTAGTGCCAGAGTTATAAAGTCTGAAAATATTATGGCTCATTTAGATCATTTTCGTTTTTAATTAACATTTTACAGCTTTATTGTAATTTATTTATTTGAGCAGTGTTTCTTCATTTTAATTTTTGGACTTTCTTTATAGATATATTTTCATTAATAAAAAAAAAAAAAAAGTACACAAGTCAAATATTTGAACATTTAAATTGATACACACTTTACACAGCAGCCCAACATGTTGCACTCTCTCGATCCACCAGCAGGGTGCAGTAAAAGACCAGAAATAAGAAAGCACATTCGTGGAAAACCCCAGGAAGTGATACGTTTTCTGCCTACTGCGCATGCTCAGTTCCAGACTAACTGTGACTGTCCTGGACGTGTGTTGAGTCTCTGAGGAGCTTCAGGCTGAAGCACGATGGTGAGTTTTCATTTCTTTACCTCTGATTTAGTTGCAGGCTGAAACCACAGCAGATACTACATGTTTCATTTAATAAAAGCTGTCGGCAGGTTTGTCTCCGTGACCTCCAAAAAATACGAAACTAACAGCTCACAGTTCCTACAGACTTATTTACATGAAGAACATCATCAAGCTTCTCCAAACTGCTGCCGCTCTACAGGCCAAAAACCTTAAAGTCCTTTTAGAAGGTTTCTTTCTCATTTCTGAAAAGTCAATCTGTCAGAATAATTTCAACTTTATTTCTTGAGGAAGTCTCATCCAGATCAATATTTATTTTTCCAAGAGAGACCTGAGAAACTTTCACCAGAACACAATCAGCAAACAACAACACACAACTACACAATAAATAGTCAATTATAAAAAAAAATTTTTTTAAAAACAGTCACAAGAATCCTAAAAATCATTAAATCCACATAATCCAGAATTTACAGCCCAAACGCTCGACGCACAAGTTCCCGACCGACCGTGATGTCACCGGTTGGTTTGTGAACCGAAGCCTCGCCCTCGGTATTTTGGTCGACGCCATCTTACTAAAAACGACGATTATTTTCAGATGGACCTCCAGAAAACTAAGAAGAAGGAGTGACTTTAGCTAACAACACCGAGAGAACTGATGGACACATTTTATTCACTTTGGATTTGATGAGAGAAGTTGAATGGGAGTCTATGGAGCCGGAGGCTTTTTGGAGCCGACCTCTAGTGGCACTCGCTGGGATTGCATTTCAAGGCACAGACCTCTCTGCAGTGAATTGTCAGGAAGTTGTAGAAGTTTTTAAAGGAAATCTGGTTCTTGAAAGTTAAATCCAATAAGTCCTTAGAACAACCAAACATGGCGGTCATTATTGGAGCTGAAGAGGGTTGCTGGTTCAATCCCTGGCTCATGAGCGTGAGGTAAACAAGTGAAGAGATGTGTGCTCCTCCCCTCCGACTGTTTTATTCTGAAAACTCTTTGTGGATCAACGTGAGCTCCGTTTATGTCAGGAGCACGTGACCCCCCCCCCCCCCCGCAGGGTCAGAGGTCAGGCTGCTGTTTGGTTAAGCCCCGTGATCCTGTTAAAGATCTGAATGGACCCCACACACACACACACACACACACACACACACACACACACACACACACACACACACACACACACACACACACACACACACACACACACACACACACACACACACACACACACACACACACACACACACACACACACACACACACACACACACACACACACACACACACACACACACACACACACACACACACACACTCACACACACTCACACACACACACACACACACACACACACACACACACACACACACACACACACACACACACACACACACACACACACACACACACACACACACACACACACACACACACACACACACACACACACACACACACACACACACACACACACACACACACACACACACACACACACACACACACACACACACACACACACACACACACACTCACACACACACACACACACACACACACACACACACACACACACACACACACACACACACACACACACACACTGACTGAACAAAACAAAAACTAGATTTCTGTCCAACCTGGAAAACACATCTGTGTTGCTTTCCAGCAGATTAAAAAACAAATCTCGGACTTGATAAAAGTTCAAAGAATCTGGTCAATTTCTTAAACTGTCCTCACACCGCTGAAAACAAACTCCTGAACTCGAGGGATATTCTAGATTTGAAGTTTAAGTTCTGAACTTGTGCCTTGCCCGACCTTCACAGACTTAAAAGTTGAATTTCCATGAAAGGAAAAACAGTCTTTGTGCTGATATTCTCATCAATTTGAGAGTTCGCAGGCGATTTTCGTACAAAACTAAGATTTCTTCTTAAACAACAAACTAAGCAAACTGATGGGAGGCCCTGAGGGGCTCGTTGGTGGAAGGTGATGCTTCAGCGTGGCCCCTCCCTCCAGACATCTATCAAACTTTTACAAACTTTACTTCTGGCTCTTCCTTCAAGTCGTGGTTTTGGAGCCGAAGCTCTTGAAATGTTGTTTTTCCAGCATGTTTTCCTTCTTCAGCGGCTGCAGGAAGAAGCACATCTTTACCGAAGTGACTGTTGACGAGCGAGAAGGAGATGAAACCACCCAGGAAACAAATATTAGAATTAAATTTGAATATTATAGTTTGATCAAATTTAAACATGCTACAAACAAACTACATGATATGATTTGGCCCTTTGAATAGACTTTTAATCATTCCATGATATCCTTGATCAGTGGGAACCTGGAAAAATGATCTTTGAGGTGGATTTTAGCTTTTATTTTCGCTGCTTTCCACCTGTGGAACAAACCTCCATGAATACCTGAGGTCTGCTTAACTGTCAGAAAACTTACATCAAACACTTAACATCATTTTTTTCTGCAGCTTTCCAGGAAATTAAAAAGTAACTCATTTTTATAATATTTTAAAAGCAATTTTAATGTACTTTTAATGTATTTCTTTGCCTCCATAAAGCACTTTGAATTTCCTTGTGGTGCAAAAATGGTGCTATATTAATATATATTAATAAAAGTGCCTAAAATAAAACTACTAAATTCTATCATCCTATTTTTGAGGTTGTAAGGAAAGTTGTAATTAGAGAACTCTAAACAGCTGTTTGGTAAAACATTTCTGGTATTTGAATAAATATAAATGTAAATGATGTTTGATTACAAGGCTGCGTTGCACTGCAAATGTCCCAGAAAGAGGACGCCGCCATGAGTTCCCTTTATTTAAAATGACTCAACTTCTTTTGTCTTTTCAAAGATAAATAATCATGTGATGCACCAAATGTACTGTGTTGTTGAGGTTGTTTCAAGGTAACTGCTCTATTTGTCTTTCTGACGTATTCAATATATTTTTCTGGACAAGTCTGGACATTAAATAAACACAAATTACAAAAGAAAAACTATAGTTAAGGTTTGATTTTTTGTTTTAGGAGTGGCTAGATTTGATTTAAAAAAAAATGATTTTGAAATTATTGATTGGAATTTAGAAAGAGTCTTTTTTTTGCATTTATTTAATAAGCACAAAAAATACAAACATAACAATCGCCTTCATAATTTTTTTTGTGTGTAATTGTATTTATATATAAATGATTTTATTTTACAAGATAAATTGAATGTATAAAAAAATAAATTAAAAAAAGCAAAAATACAAATACATGTAATTTGAATTTATTTGTATTGTTTTCCAGAGTTCAGCCGGAGCAGGGTCGTCCGTGCGGGTCCACGCGGTCCGGTTCGGCCCGGGTGAGGAGCTGCTGGGATCTCTGCAGGCTTTCGTGGAGGAGCGGCGACTCCGAGCGCCGTTCATCATCACCTGCGTGGGCAGCGTCACCA
The DNA here is from genome assembly GCF_029030835.1 of Brachyistius frenatus. Taxonomy (NCBI): domain Eukaryota; kingdom Metazoa; phylum Chordata; class Actinopteri; family Embiotocidae; genus Brachyistius; species Brachyistius frenatus. The sequence goes on from NW_027210940.1 coordinate 153,978, forward strand.
AGGCGACGCTGCGGCTGGCCAACGCCACGGCAACAAACACAAACGAGGTATTTGGCATCAGCGCTGAAGGCCTGAGGGGCGTTTGATGAAGTAGGTGAAAATAAGTTTTTATTCTGAATAACCCTCTGAAGCTCTTCTCAACTGACATGAGCACTGGAGCTTCTTTCAGTATGAACTCTGCTGGCACTTCATTTGTCAACGTACCAGTTTAAAGCAAAGAAAATTGACAAAATTACCTGTAAAGTTGTACAAAAAATATTATAGATGAGTTTGAGGTTGCATAAAATATCGTCTAACTTTGAAGGAATTTGGCCTTTAAATGTGATTCTGATTGGACCAGAAAATCATCCACGACAGACGCTTCAAACGTGGAAGCTTCACACACCGGGATTATTGACTGAATTCTTCAATTATGGCCACAATCATTTTTTATGCGGTGACAGTGACCTTTGACCCTTCAGCACCAAAATCAAACCAGTTCATCCTGGAGTCCAAGTGAATGTTTGTGCCAAATCTGAAGAAGTTTCCTGAAAGTGTTCCAGGACATTACGGCCCGATGTGATTATAAATCAGCTGGTCACCGTCCCGACTCCCCGCCAGGTGCTGCGCCTCAGCGGGCGGTTCGAGATCGTCTCCCTGGTCGGCACGCTCAACCCGGACGCCCACCTCCACGTCAGCCTGTCGGACGGCGCGGGCGGGACGGTCGGCGGTCACGTGCTCGGGGATCTGGAGGTGTTCACCACGGCCGAGGTGGTCGTCGGCGAGGCGGTCGACCTGCAGTTCGCCAGACGGACGGACGAGCGGACGGGTTTCCCCGAGCTGGAGGTTCGACCGCGGACGGACGAGTCGGCACGAGAGGGTCGGAGTTTCTAACCCATGTCGTTCTCACGCTTTGTTCACTTTAAACTTGTGTTCCAGTAATCGTGCTTTTAGCGAACAGTTGGCGTGCTCGCTGGTTCGTCGTGGAGCTGGAACGTTTGTTTTCTTCTGTTTCCTTCGTGATTTATTGATGAAAACAAAAACGATCTCCATCTTGCAGTAATTGACGCAAATTCAACCAACGTAGCGAGAGATTGCACATTTACAGCTTTATCTTTAAAAGGTCCAAAACACAAGGGTGCGTCGTCTTCAGGGGACGTCGTCTTCAGGGGACGACGCAGCCTCCAAACATTCCCCTCCAGTTGTCCTGAGTCTCAGCAGCCAATCAGATCAGCTCTGTGGGGGTCACATCTCTCTAATAGATGTTAAACTGAGCCGCGGCCTATCAGAGCCTCTGACCCCCGCCCCCACCCCTCCCCCAGTTGTGAAGAGACAAAGGAAGAACCCCCCTCCACCCCCTCCACCCTCCTCCTCCACCACCCCGACGGATTAGTTGTGACCTTGGCTCGGTGGTTGCCGGCGGCGTAAAGAAAGGAAGGCCTCCGTCGCGGGACGGACGGACGGACGGACGGACGGGCGGGAGTCTTCAGCCTTTTGATGGAATCCAGTTGACGGACTTTAATTGGACCTGATTCGTGTTTCTTCATCACACACGCTGCGGTTTATTAAGCGTGTATTAATCCGCCACAGCAAATAGTCCCCAACAAATGTTGAGCTGTTGTAAGAAATTACTGAGCATATAAAAAAGGAAATGAAATGTTTGATAGTTAGTTTTGGTGTATTTATTTAAATGAATTCCTTCTTTAAGAGGAGAATAACAGAAGCTTTATCCGCTGTGAGATGGAAGCACAAATAATTTGTGTATCGTTCATTCTTTTCGTATTCGAATCCAAAATTAGAAAATGGTTTGTTTTTCGGACTTTTAGTTTTTATGCTCAACTTTTAAAAAAGACTGAACTTGATTTTTATCATTAAATGTGTCAGATTTGTCTGACCTGAAAGTGACTGACTCGTTAGTTTGGTTTAGTTTTGCTTCCCTTGACAATCACTCACGGAGAGTTAAGAGGAGCGAACACGTAACTGGTCACGTCTTTAATTAAAGTCATTTGAGTTTTGGTTTGAGCGCGGCTGTGGTGTCAAACCAAAGTCGTCTACTTCAAACATACCGACGCACTGATTTACGATCCCTTTCCTTCACACGGTGTGTATTTGCTGCATATTTATAAAGAGCAACACAGAAATCTGTCGAAGATGGATTAAATATGAACATCAAGTTCGGTCCGCTGCCAATTTTCTCATTTTGTAGATTTTACTGTTCTAATGTTGCATTTTCAGTTGAATACAAAACGAACGAATGACACTTATTATAAATCCTCTTTCTGTCTGAAACCTTCATTTTATTATCACCTAATATAAAGTCGTAAACCTTCCGCAACTGAAATATTCCTAAAACCTAAAAATAGTCAAACCTGCTGAAGACTTCACGGTGTTAAAGAACTCGTACAATTTTAGAGATATTATCACTCTGGTTTTTCAGGATTGTTTAATTCATACAAACTGAACAAGAGCCAGAAGCCTGTTTACAAAAATGTTGTGCCTCCTATCTACTGCACTTTCTACAAATATCTGGGTGGGACAGGGGAAGGTGAGGATACATGACATTTCTTCTTTTGCTTTGCGTATTAACTTGATGGCGGTTCTGACTCCGACGGGTTGACTTGATGCTGTTTCTCCCCAGCAGAGCTCACATGCTTCATGTTTGTCTTCATTCATTCACCTGAGTCTGTTTCCACTTTGTCGCATTTTGCTTTTATTGATTCGCCAACGTTTTTCACATCAGCCAAAAGTAAAAACTTCTGCGATACTTCAAAACAACTTCCTAAAGGTTAACGTGTGATTAATCCGAGTTTTTGCAGCTTGATGTTGATGGAAATAAACTGTGGCTAGTTGAAGAGACATCAGACCGGACTGAAGGGATCGTCGGTGAAACTGAAGGAGTTTCATTGTCAGGTGATAAAAAGTGTAAAAAGCAGTTTGCTCCCAGTCGGGCCGGAGGGAGGGATGTTTCCGCCCCAGCTCAGCGATGCTTCGTGGGTCTTTACGGTATTTGTGTCTCTTCGAAGATGACGAGGCCGGACGTCAGCGGGGCAGCCGGCCGGCCGCCACATTAAAGCCGAGCTCCAAAGCGTCCCCGCTGCAGCTTTGTGCTTTTGTTTTGCCGTGTTGGCGCAGCATGGTGGCCGCCGAGCGTTGGTGGTCTGCCCCGCCGCCCCCTGGGAGGCCGTTCAACGCAGCCAACTAAAGCAGCTCACTTCTCCTTCCCCGACAAATTAGACGGCGAGGCAGCAGCGCAAAGCGGATGTTGTGGATTTGAAATATAGCTTTTGATCTAAAGACCACTCTTTCTTTTCTTGAAATGGCATCTTAATGTGGCCGAGCTGATTAAACTTCCCCAGGGTTGTTTCTTTCCTATGTTTTCTTACACTTGCTGCATTTCCACGGAAACAAAATGTGTCGCCCTTCTTTGAAATGTCAGCGAGTGTAGAAGTCATGTTTGTTTATTAATGTTTCGCGGCAGCATTTGCAGCCGGCGTCCTGCTGTGAGGCACCAATTACATTTTACTGTGAGACTTGACAAAGAGTTGACTTTAATCTCTGCATCGTGTTGGAGACAGCTGTGTTCGTGTCCCCGATCTGACTGGAAAAGGAGAAAAACTAGCAGGTATGAAGCAGATCTCCTCGTGATTTGGTATCATGACATAGATCTGATTTGTTTTTTGAATTATTGACAGAAAAACCTCTGTGGATGCACAAATACCAGTAAACTCTGCAAGGTCTTTTGTTTTTCTTGTAACAAACACACTCAAAGGCCTACAAATATCGTCTTAATGAGTTCAGCTGGGGAGATTTTTCATCACAAACCAAGAAAACACATTCGTAATAGTCTGCGTTATTTTATGTTTTATATGAAACCGATGTGTTTTTGCGGTGTTTTTAAGCCGCCCGTTGGTATCGGTTCAGCTGACCGGGTCGATCCGAGCCGCGTCGGTACCGTCGGTGGAGAAGAGTCTTCCTGCTCTGCTCAGGTGATTCCCCTCCAGCAGCAGCTCTGAGTGACAGACGAGCAGCAGGAAAGGTGGTGAGGAGGTCATTTCTCTGGTTAGTATCTGCTCTTTTTCTCATTAGTGCTTCTTCTCCCTGCCGCCCTTCGTCCCTCTGCCAGCGTCATCTGTCTGAGTAATGAGCCCAATGAAGCCGCCCCCTCTCCGCCTCACTTCTAACGAGCCAACCCAGGTCATTTGTAAGTCGGCTGCAAAACAGACTCCTGTTTGGGGGAAACAAGAGAAGCGGCGGCGGGCCTACGCGACCAGCAGCCGCCCCCCTCCCGGGGAGCCGCTGATCAGCCGGCGTCGGGCTTTCATGTGGCAGCCAAAGATCTTCCAGGCTAATGACACGTAGCTCTGTTTGAATGTCGCAGCATGAGGCGGAGGACCGGACCAATCTCACAGATCAAAACCGCCGGGCTGCTGCTGGCAGTCCGGAGGGAAGTTGTCACAAGTTTTTGTAAGTTTTTGTACGAGCGTTGTGCTATTTTTTATATTTCACAGCTCGGAGACACACAGCAGATTTCCACACAATTCAGTTTGTCTTTCCAACAACAATGCAGACCAACAGGAACCCTCAAAAAGTAAAACTGTCAGCACAAACACTCATCTACATTCATCGGTAATAAAGTGAGCTCTGGATGAAGAGCTTCACGGTTTAGATCTTATATCGGATGCGATTTCATCAGGTAAAAGGAAAGAAAAGAAATTTCATAAAAAAGGAAGAAGATGAAGATGGAAAGACTTGTACAGGTTGATAAAACGCTATTAAATTATTTGTATAATATCTGAAAGTTAAAGTTAAAATCCAGTTCATGAGAAACTGACATCACATTATTTATCAGGTTGAGATTATTTACCATCAATGCAGTTAAATTCCTCAATGAAAGCCAACCTGATGAAAAGATGATGTGAACTCGGCTGCAGCTGAACAAATAAAACTGCACGCAGTGATATCGAGCCCTGGCACGCTGAGCGCCGGCTCCCTGACGTGCAGCGCGCGAGGGACCGCATTTCCCTGCTTAAAGTTGCAATTTTTGTTTCGTTTCCTGTCTCCAGCAGGGGGTGCTACGACTATGAGCTAATATTACCATACAGGTGTCATCAGGGCGTTGACTGTTATCAAAGATGTAATGTTTAAGGAAGATCGGAATAATTACATAAAAGTTAGTCACTTGTAGTTTCACGGCGAGACGCTCAAAATGGCCGCCACGTCACTGGCACACGCATCGACAAAAACAAATTCTTTTGATAACTTTTAATCCCAAACATGTTAGAGGTGAACTGACTCAATTTCAAGTCGGTCCGACAAAATCCCTAGGAGGAGTTCGTTAAAGTACAACGTGTGAATCGCCCAAAATGGTGACTAAATTCTAAATGGTGGACTTCCTGTCGAGTTGACGTAACAGTGCAATGTAACTTTTTTGTACGTCTAGATGTGATACACGTGTCCACCAGATTTCGTGCATGTAGGTAAATGTAGCCGCCGGGGCATCTCCTTAGGGGGCGCTAGCGAGCCATTTGGCCACGCCCACTCGCGACTCCGCTAGAATACAAAATTTTGCCAGGAGAGATGTGTGTACCAACTTTCATGAGTTTTTGAATATGATGAGGCCTCCAAAAATACATTTAAACTTTCAGGAAAAAAATAATAACTTTATGAATAACAATAGGGCTTTGGTGCTCGGGCTCTAATGAAATGCCAAACATACAAAAAACACAAATCATGACTAAATATGTATCCTGGATCTGCAGTGAATGCAGTTCGCAAAATGTTTAAGTTCTGATCAAACATCATCACGTCCAGGCGCCTCATTGATGGAAACACTGATGAAGAAGACCTGTTAGGACCCATCCAGCGAGTCCCTACTTCCTCGGGTCTCTGGTGCTGCTGCAGCTGCTCACCACCAGGGGGCAGCACAGGTCAATAACACTGAGAGGAGGAAAAGGATAAACCACTCTGGATCAACCATCATGATCATCCGAAACAGAATGAGGCCAAACAAACTTATAAACAAAGAATCTCATCATTTAATGTATTTTATAGGAGCGCTCCATTCGAGGGTCCTTTGCTCTCTCCGGCTCGGCTGCATTGTGTCTCCAAGGCCTGAGCAGCTCCGTTTGTTGGGACGCCGTTTAAATGGCGGCCGGCTCCAAAAAAAAACCTTGTTCGTCATTTTGTCCCATTTATATTGAACAATGGCGATAGATAAAGAGGAGAAAAGGACATCAGAGGCCACTGACTGCGCTGTCCTCAAGGGCAAGAAATGAAATGAGCTCTGGAAAACTGAAAGGATGTGAAACGTACTCCGCTCGGGTCAGGACATAGATTCAGTTCATCGCACTGCAAACAAGGCTGGGTTGGAAACGCTCAAAGGCTTTTTATTTCATAATACTCAGAGAAATGTTACAGTCATGCCGTCACTGTACCATGAGGCTCTACGATAGAGTTCCTGAACGCAGCGCGGTGATGCACGGAGCAGCAGGAAGCAGCGACCTTCATCAGGACGTATTCAGAGTTCATCATCATCACTGAGTTCAACACGTTAACGTGACCGCTGGTACGTGAACATTAGTGATGTCACCATGGAAAACTGAAACTGGAGCAGAGAACTTTTGGGGAACAGAAAATCTTCAACACGTCCACTTACAGCTGACTGTTCCTGAGCCCATGCAGTGATTTCCACTGCAGAATCTAGGCTGTTTTTTTTTGTTTTTTTTGTGTCAAACTCTAAACGGTCAACAGAGACCCTTGAAAGTCTTCAGAAAGTCTACGGCGACGAAGCGACGAGCCGGCGAGGTGTTCTGATGACATCACGTTTGAAGAGGGGCAGAGCTTCACCGTTCAAGACCGAAGAAGGATCGTCAGGTCAGGAGACACCAGGTGGGTTTTCTTTGTGTCACCGTGAATTCGTCCCCCAGAGTCAGACTGTCAACACCGAGTTCCACTGGGACCTTGTGAGGGGAACATTCGCTGTGGACCACCTGAACTGTGTCGCCATGGCAACAGGCTCCTCCAACATGACAAGGTGCTGTGAGCAGGTGTGTTGAAGATTTTGTTCCCCAAAATTTTGACCCAAAATCTGATGCAAGGGACAAAGCTGGAAACCAATATTGGATGAATGTGATCTTCAGGCCTTCAGGCAGCACTGCTTTAAAAACAGCCCTGATTCTGCAGTGGAAATCACTGCATGGGCTCAGGAACAGTCAGCTGTGAGCGGGCGTGTTCAAGATTTTCTGTTCGGTTTTGTGGTCATCTACAGTCTGAAATTCCCGTGTTTTTTGTCTTGTCTGGCGTGTTTACTTCTTCCTGATTGTTGGCTAAAATCTGCACAAGCTGGTGAAAACCATGTTCAGGTGTAGTTTGTCCAGACTCATTGTCTCCAGGTTTGTCCCCCGTCTCCTCTTATGTCCCCTGATGACAACAGCAGCGGGTTTTTGTTTGGATCATCCAGCTGAAGTTTGTGTAACTGAAACTCGGCGTACAGATCAGCCCATCTGCAAAAAAAAAAAAAAAAAAAAAAAAAAAAAAAAAAAAAAAAAAAAAAAAAAAAAAAAAAAAAAAAAAAAAAAAAAAAAAAAAAAAAAAAAAAAAAAAAAAAAAAAAAAAAAAAAGCAGATGAGGGCTCCCTTTTGAAATTGTGTGGCGAACCTCCATTAACAATAATTGAGTCCCACTCCAGCGAGCCGCTAACAGGGGGGAGGAGGGGGAGGCTGTGTGTGTTGTTATTAAAATGCCTTCTCCTCTAATGTGCAGGTAAGGACCCCTCACCGCTGCATCTCGCCCGGCCCGCTGCCAGGGCCGCCTCTCGCTTTTAAGTGAGCGCCTTAATTGAGATGAATTTAGCTCAATTAAAGCGCTTTACCTCCGCCGAGAGCGTTTCAGAGCAGCAGTGCTGCCCGGCGCCGTTTTCAATTAGCCGCCGCCAGCAGATTCACCGCTGATCCGCCGCTGTTTGGTTTTGTGAAAGTCACCGACCTGCTTCTGCTGCTCTGCCAACGTGACCTCTGACCCCGTAATGGAGGTCGAGGACATTTTGACTCATTTCATAACAGGAGTAAACAAACAGAAATACAGAGAAAGAAATAAACAGAGCAGCGTTGGTCTGTCGGTAGTTTCCGTCCAAACTTTTTGTGCATTAAAGCCAAACTCTACTCGGTTACTAATCGTTTATAGACAGCTGCAGCCGGAGGAGTTATGTTTTGGGGTTTGTGTACGTCTCCTTCTCCTGAACGTGATATGGCTAACATGCTAGCAAGCAGTTTCTGATTTACTGTACACATTAGAAACACTTTTATTTGTCTGGTAACACGATGAATTTAATTCCAGTATTCTCTGTGTTTTTATCTCCGTTTTGGTCTCCACCAGCTCCGGAGGGAAATATCAGCCTGTAAATCTCCATCCAGCTGCACAGTTTGAGAGCATTTTGTCCGGCCAATGTTCCTGTTATGAATCACACACCTTCGTACTGATTACAGGAGATTTAAAAATGTTTCCTCCGCTGGACAAACAAACAGATGAAATGGCACCGATCACGCTGTTCTCCCGAGACACCTGGAAGCGTTTCTCAAAGAGCCGTCACGTGTTTGGTCAAATTCTGATAAAAGATGAACAAATGAGATTAAGAAAGCCAGCGTTTCGTAACGGACAAAAATGTGAAATGCGACGGGGTCTTTATTCAATACATATACACAATGAGCAGAAAGACTCAAAGAGGCTGAGATGTGAAGACATTCAGCAGCCACCGAGGACGCATCACAACCTTGGAGACACAAATTGCTCCATTATACTATGTGAATTCCTGCTGAGCTTTTCATGTGCAGGCTAAAGATCCGCTCATCAAAGGAAGGAAGGAGCCAATGTCTGCCAGCACAACCTGGACAGTAGACTTTGAATTGGAGACTTTTTCCTGGACTCCCTCCATTATCAAACTTCTATTAATCACATAATGTGTGAAATGATGTCCGTGCTCCTGCTGCGTCAATTCAACACATGAAGACTGATTCTGAAAGCAAAGATGAAATGAGATAAAAGCTTGTTTGAATATTTAATCGAGAGCTGCACGTCTTCCAGTGAAATCCATCCTGATTGTGAGATGAAGCACTTTAACCGAGCGAGTGAGTGTCGATGGGTATTTTCAGTCTCATCGAGCGGAGAGCTCGTGTGGCATTATGAAACGGTCGGCTCTATTATCAACACTTTATCTGGAGAATATATCCATGAAACACTTTGAATGAACCTTTACGAGCAGAGAAGTTGTGTTTATTCCTTCTAGTGATCGTCTCAGCAGAGACGAACTGCTTATTGGATAAACACAGCTTCCAAACTCTGTTTTTCACCCTGTGGAAATCTGTTTTTTTGAGTCTCTTTCTAGTTTTCTGCATCTCTTTGTGGTCGATTTTCATCTTTTGTTTTTGGTTATCGTGAATCTAGTCCCGGTTCTTTTGTGGATCTTTGCAGTTATTTTTTCTGTGTTTTGCATTTATTTGTGTTCGTCTTGTGTCTCTTGGTCATTTTGTGTTGTTTTGTGGTCGTTTTTTGTTGCTTCCTGTCTCTTTGGCATTGTATTAAGTTGCTGGTCTGCTTTTTTTTATAATAATGTTGCAGATCTTTTGCATCTCTTTGTGGTCTTTTTGTGTGTTTATCCAACTATTTTGTGTGACGAAGATAAAAAAAATAAATAATATCTATTTCATATCTGGCAACCAAAAATGAAATGATTACATGCATTTGGATTTAAATACAGAATTTGTATGTATGATGAGAGCATGTTTTGTGTGATTGTATGTGCACCAACAGATGCATATCTTAATAAATATGTTTTCATGTATTTATCTGCCTGCAGGTGAGTCTGAATGTGTTTCCAGTATGATGTAAATGCTGCAGTGCAGAAGAAGCAGCTTGAAGGACTAAATGTTTTTATGTTTTCATGTCCCGAGTTGCCGTTAAACACCCTGAGATCCGCAGCTTTTATGTTTCAGCAGCTTCACTTCTGAAACAGAGACACTAAAGCATGTGGACGCACTCACGCCGACGCAGGTCTGAAACCTGCAGGGATCCACCAGGTGAGGGCGCTCTCCCTCTTTCAGTCTGCCACACGCTTTGAGAGATTCAAGTGAGAGAATCTCTGAAGAATCAGCTCAGACTGACTGATAAAGACTGAATCTGGATGTTTTTGTTGGGTTTCATTTGCGCATGTTTGTATAAAAAAATTAAATCTTTAACTCCTGAAAAGGTCAAACTGAGACTTCACAAGAAAATCCTGCTTCAATGTTGATGTTGTTTTTTCTTTTGGATAAAATAAATGTTCCACTTTTTCCCAACAAGGTCTTTATGTAAATGAACCTCCCTTCAGCCCAGAGTCAGCAAGTATTTTCCCATGATTTCAGTGAAGGTATCATCTGCAGCTGGTGAAATGCATTTCCATGTCACATTCCTGAGCTGTAGCACCTCTGTCTGCTTCCACATCTGCTATTTGCATCAGATTTCCCTTCATCTCCTCTATTTCTCTCCACAAACACCCAAATGATGGCTTCATCCTATTACCTGCAACTCCAGTGTAAATGTTTATGGAAATGGCTCATCGGAGCAGGCCAAGTGTTTTCCATCAGCGGCTCTTTGCAGTAATAATACTGCAGCGTTGATGTCAGACCCACCCTGCCTGAAGAGGGGAGGCTAATGGCACCCCCCCTCTCCCCCGCCCCTGCATGAACCAGTGAGGAGAGGAGGGGGGAAAAAAAAAAAATCTAATTCACCTTAAATGTGGTGCTGCAGGGTTGGGAAGCGAGAGGGCATCTGTTCAGAGAGTCCCCATTAAAGGAGCATCATGTAAGATCAACCACAGTACAATTACAGGGAATATGGAGCCGAGTGAGAGTCTGCAGGGCGAACACCTTTCACACACTTGTTGGCTTTCGGTTTGGTGTTCAATGCAACGTTTAAATCTCGATCTCTGGCTCAAAACTCAACAATAAAGATAATTAAAGGAATTATTAAGAACGCGTGATCATTTTAATTGTAACTAATTAATCAGATTAGTGTCTACTAATCAATATTGAACTGCTTTGTTGATTTTGTGTTATTTTACTTAAATTAATTTCAACTAACGCATGTTTTTTTTAAATCACTTTTGGCCTGTTTTTATGCTTGTTGACGTGCAAATGATCAATTATTATTCTGAAATGCAAATTACTGACAATTGTAAGCTCTAAGAAGAGTATGAAGTAGAAATAGCACATCTTACATCTTATTTCAGCTATTTGTGCTGAAATAAAAGAAAAACTTACTGTAAAATATACTTAAATGAAAGGAAAAAGGATTGTTTACATACTTTGTGACACAGTCTTGAGATAAAACCATATTTTTAAAAGGATAACAGGCTGAACCAAACTATATACATTTAAAAAAAAACTAGACCACGAAATAAACGAGTATTACTTTTCTATTTAGCAGTCGTCTGTTTTAGAAGTTCCAAAAAATGGCTAATATTGAAAATAAATTATTTAATGGAACTTAAAATTGCTTAATAAAGGATAATTCATGCATAGTACTTGGGCTTTGAAATAGTAAAATACTAAAATGCACGGACATTTAAATAACTGAGGATAATAAAAATGTATGGAGAATTTATGATTTATGATAAAACTTTTCTGTACATATTTGATGTCTATTTTATAGGCTATAATAATTTGATCAAATAAGATATGATGTGGGTGTTCTTCTGTTTGAATAGAGGCTTCATTATTTCATTAATTTACTACAAACAGGCCGCAGTAGGTGTAGAAAATAGATGATCCCTGCGTAGAACCCTGAATGCCTGCAGTACCGCTTCTGACCACCGGCGTCGCTGTGGGCCGGCGGCCCTCCGAAACGTCCCGGAAACAGTCAACACGACCCGGAGAAAATATACAATGGCGATGGCCAACAGCATGTAGCCGAAGTGTTGGACTCATCCAAATCAAAACTCGTGTTTTAATTGAGCTGTTTTAACCGTTTCGTGCGAGTTTCTGTTTTTATAAACTGACAGATTAACGACTGTTCACCGGAGATGGGAGTCCCGGCGTTTTTCCGTTGGCTGAGCCGGAAATATCCGTCAATCATTGTGCATTGTGTTGAGGAGAAGGTAAGCAGGTAGCATGGCGGCTAGCAGCCCGCGAACCGCGGGTAACGGCTTGATCGGTTAATTGATCGGGTAACGGCTTGATCGGTTAATTGATCGGGTAATAGCTTGATCGGTTAATTGATCGGGTAACGGTTTGATCGGTTAATTGATCGGGTAACGGCTTGATCGGTTAATTGATCGGGTAACGGCTTGATCGGTTAATTGATCGGGTAACGGTTTGATCGGTTAATTGATCGGGTAACAGCTTGATCGGTTATTTGATCGGTAAACGGCTTGATCGGTTATTTGATCGGTAAACGGCTTGATCGGTTAATTGATCGGGTAACAGCTTGATCGGTTAATTGATCGGGTAATAGCTTGATCGGTTAATTGATCGGGTAACGGCTAGATCGGGTAACGGCTTGATCGGTTAATTGATCGGTTAACAGCTTGATCGGTTAACCGCTTGATCGGTTATTTGATCGGTTATTTGATCGGTTAACAGCTTGATCGGTTATTTGATCGGTTAATTGATCGGTTATTTGATCGGTTAATTGATCGGTTATTTGATCGGTTATTTGATCGGTTAATTGATCGGTTAACGGCTCTAAGTTCACCTGTTCACCGCCAACTGTCCCGCTTCACCGTTAAGTCTCGTCGTGCTCTTTATTTGTGTACCGTTTAAAAACAAACCGGAGTTTGTTTACTTCACACGAGACAACAACAAAACGGCGCGACTTACCTGCAACAACAACAACAACAAAACGGAGCATTTTTAAGGACGGCAGAACTTTAACCTGCATAAAGGTGTTTTAAACATCAGGATTCACAGCTGCTGCTTCACCGCAGAATTTAATTAATTTAATTTAATTTAATTTAATTTAATCCAGAGACATCGAGCGGAGGAGAATATTAAATTCAGGAGGAAATGCACCACGCGGATTTAAAAGGTTTCTCAGTGGTTTTAATCATTTTATAATGTTATGGTTTTTTAAAAAACAACAACATTTTTTTATTAACTTTTCTATAAAAAATTACTGCAGTTTTTAATGTTGGTTTTTTTTTTCTCCAAAAAGCTCGTGAAGGTTTTGTACATTTTTCTTTCCTAATATCTAATAATGTATTTTGTATTCTTTCAGGGCTCTCGTGTATAATAATAATAATAATTTACTTAATAATATCGATGTCCATTGATCCCAGAAAACCCAAAATATTCACGCTGTTGTCACATGGGACAAAGAACAGCAGATACTTTTTGCAGCTTTAATGCCGAACAGGTTTTTTATTTTGAAGTCCAACTGAGTGGTTTGTGTTGTTTTACCTTCACAGGGGAAACAGTGTAATGGAGTTCGTATTCCCGTCGATACGACCAAACCGAACCCCAACGAGGTCGAGTTCGACAACCTGTACCTGGACATGAACGGCATCATCCACCCCTGCACACATCCAGAGGACAAGTAGGAGCCACTTCCTGTTTCCTGTTTCATGTTTCAGACTCACTTCAGAAGGAGGGTTGATATAAATAGTGAAACCACAGTCAGTCCTCACTCCTCTTCCTCCTTCTCCTCTTCCTCCTCCTGCACAGACCACCGCCCAAAAATGAAGACGAGATGATGGTCTCCATCTTCGAGTACATCGACCGCCTGTTCAACATCGTGCGGCCCAGACGGGTTCTGTACATGGCCATCGACGGCGTGGTGAGTCGCTTCGTCCGATTGGTTCGAGGGTAAAGTTGACGTCTTCATATGTCATGTGACAAAGAAAAGATTCACATCCTCCAACGACCAGCTGGAAGCAAAAGTTCCTGATTTATAGACACGTGATATTTGGTATTTCTGATTATTTAAAAATCATAATTTGATCATAAAATCTTTTTTTTATAGTAGTATAACTGTCTGAGAAAATATAATTAATTATTATGGGTTGTAATGATCCTTAAAGGTATGAAAACAGTTTTATTTTGGTTGACTGTTTTATTAGAGCTGAAATTTGAAACATGTTTTATTTAATTTGAAGTGTAAAAAAAAAATCCTTGTTGAAAATAACTGAAGTGCAGTAAAATAAAAGCATCTAATGATTATTTTCATTCGAGATTAAGCTGCTGATTTTCTCTCTTTATTGATTAATTGCTGGTTTGTAAAGTTTCTTCATGCTTTCAATGGGTTTAAACATGAACGTCTGCCAGTCATGAGGAAAAATAAAGGACTTCACCTGTCTGAGTGTTGCAGCTGACTTCAGAGCAGCGCCGTGTTTCCCGGGTCATCAGAGACGTGACCGCAGCTTCTGTTCAGACTCTGAAAGTCGACCTGTTGAACTCTTGCAGGCTCCTCGAGCCAAAATGAACCAGCAGCGCTCTCGACGCTTTCGTGCCTCCAAAGAAGGAGTTGAGCTGTCGGAGGAGAAGCATCGCATGAGGGAGGAGATCATCCAGAGAGGTGTGTGATGTTCTACTCCTTTATTCACACTCACGGCCTTCACAACATTATAGACGGTAGTTGTAGTTTGTACTTACAGGGAGTTCATATTTCAATATTTATTCATGAATCCAATGTTTTATTTGCAAACTTCTTCTCCAAAAGAAAATATTCTTGTGATTTTAAGGACCAAAAATCATCTCTGTATAGTTTTTGCAGCTTCTTTCTGCAGCTTTACCAGCAGCAAGATGTTTTTGTGTCTTTAAGGACAACCCTCTCTTCTGATTGGCTGACTGTCTTTTGAGTGACACATATCCAGACCAGTCATAGGTCTTCCTCAGTCTTGTAGCTTGTAGCACCACAACAGAACCTCAGTGTTTTTGTTCCACATTAAATGCGGGTCGTGCTGAGGGCAGACATGTGACATCACCGTCAGTTTGTGACATCACAAACTTACAGAAGTCCAAACGGCAGAGTTGCTGAATACAGGCTGTGTATTTTTCGGTGGACTTAATGTTTTGACACTTTCCCAGTATTCATACTCCATGTCACCTTCCTTGTTTCTCTGCCCTCTGCAGGAGGTTATCTCCCCCCCGAGGAGATTAAAGAGAGGTTTGACAGCAACTGCATCACTCCAGTAAGTCTCGGTGAAGTCCAGAGTTCCAGCTGTACTTTTATGTCCTTTTTATTTCTATTAAGTCGATGCCTTGTGGTCTGCAGGGAACAGAGTTCATGGACAACCTGGCTCAGTGTCTGCGCTACTACGTGGCCGACCGGCTCAGCAACGATCCGGGATGGAAGAATGTCGTGGTGAGTGTCTCACCCTTTCTAATACAGACACTTCCTACTGCTGCTGATTATTCAAACTGGTTCAAGTTCAACTGAAACGTAATCAGATGTGATGATCATCTTTTTATGCCCCTGCGCTGAGTCTCGTAAGACGAGCGTTAAAAGTGATCATTGAATCTTTTCCAAATCTGACGGCGAGACACTGAAGTGATTTTAAAACTTTATTTCCTTCTTTTTGTTCAGGTGTTTCTGTCCGACGCCAGCGTCCCAGGTGAAGGTGAACACAAGATCATGGACTTCATCCGGAGACAGAGAGGTACCGACATTCACACTGTGGCCCGATGCAGCACAGATTCAGTTCATTCAAACGGAACAAAAACTGTTACAGACGTTAAATCAGTCACGTTTTGTGTTTTAAAAGCTGTATTTATCTTTAGTTTCAAACTGTTTAAAGAAGTGAGACTGAGTTTAACCTGCAGCTCACAACGTAACAACAAATGATTTCATAACAAGTGAATATGAGAAGAATCTGAATCACGAACACAACGGACGTGAAGTCCTCCAGACTCACTTTTATTACAATTCAGACTCATGATGACTCTTTAATCTTCATCTTAGAGTGGTGATGATGATGATGATGATGTGTGGCCTCTGAAGTCAAGTGTGAACCTTCATCAGTGTGTTGCCTGTCCTCTTGTTCCCTGTACCAGCTCAACCCCACCATGACCCCAACACACATCACTGCCTGTGTGGAGCCGACGGTAAGAACTCTCTCCAACCCGACGTGTCCCGCCCTCGTCGTCTTTACGTCCTCGCTGAAGTGCCGTGTGTTTTCTCTCCCCGTGTCAGCTGACCTGATCATGTTGGGCCTGGCCACGCACGAACCCAACTTCACCATCATCCGGGAGGAGTTCAAGCCCAACAAGCCGCGGCCGTGCGCGCTCTGCGGCCAGATGGGCCACGACATCAAAGAGTGTCAGGGGACGGCCCGCGAGAAGCAGGGACAGGTGAGACCGGGACATCCTGTCAATCCTGTCCTACATCATTCATATCACGTCTCCAAACCTCCAGACCACATCTCCAACATGGTTTTATTCTATTTTAGTTTCATATTTAAACACTACTGTGATCAGTTTCCACACAACTGCTGGAGTTTTCAGGCTGATTGTCAGGATGACAACAATATTTTACAGTTTTATTGTCTGAAATGATGAAAAGTAAACCTTATTGGGAATTTATGAATTATAAAAAAAACTTACTCTGAGCCTTTTTATCTGCATTATTTTCTGTTTAAACAAAAAAAGTGTTCCTAACGGAGAACAGCGATACCAATCGATCTGAGGGCCACCAAGATAATAATGATTCAATTAATAAGCTTTATTAAACAGCACTTTTCAAAACAAAGATATTAAGTGCTTCACAAATGTCTTACCAGGATTAAAACATTACAGGCCTGTAAACTGAATGAAGTGATTCATGTGATTGGTAAAGTCTTAAAATCAGTCCAACATTTGACGAGACATCAAGCGACAGCTGCAAAGACTTTTACTGCGATTCATTTAGAAACCATATTTAGTCATATTTCATTGAAGATGTGTATTTTAAGAATATATCTGATAGTATGGACTCAGTGACTGTTTTCTTCTTCACTTCCAGCACGATGAGTTTGCCGACACGATGCCGGCGGCCGAGCAGGAGTTCATCTTCATCAGACTCTGCGTCCTGCGGGAGGTTCGTCCTGCATTTGTTTAACTTTAAACCATTCAATTAGAAAAGACATTTCTAGAAGTAGAAGTTTACAGATTTTACGTACAAGTAGTTTGGATGTTTACATTCAGGATATAATACAATTGGATTGACTGAAGAGAGTTTGGTTGTTTTTGAGACGGCAACATTTGGCCCTCCCGTTTGAATGTGCTGGCTGATATGATGGTTTTGCATTAGAGTGTTTCAATATGCTCTAAATTCAACTGCTTTTATTGTGTAGAGAAATGTATTTTATCTGTTTGATCTAAAAATACAAATGATTCAATAAGGGCCACGCTGTACGTTGTATTTCTGTATGAGCCTGCTGAGGCTGGCGGTATGAAGCTCCATGATAAATCATTCCTTCTTCAGTACCTGGCCCGAGAGCTGACGATGGCCAGCCTGCCGTTTCCCTTCGACTTCGAGAGGAGTGTCGACGACTGGGTCTTCATGTGCTTCTTTGTTGGAAACGACTTCCTGCCACATCTTCCGTCCTTAGAAATCAGGTAAGCTTCAGTTGGTCCCCAGAAAGCTGCAGGAAGCTGGTTTAGGTTTGAGAGGAGGAGCCAGCAGATGTGTCTGCAGAGTCCTTTAAAAACTCTAAAGCAGCTGCCAGTTATCGAACACCTTTCAAAGTGAACTTTACTCATGAAGTGTTTTACACTTGTGTTTGTGTCCGTTTCCCTTCAGAGAGGGAGCCATCGACCGACTGGTCAACATCTACAAAGACGTCGTCCACAGAACTGGGGTGAGTTTCGTCACTTATCAGAAGAAATTAATTCTGGGTTGAAAAGTTGAAATCCTGTCGTGGATAAGTTTAACTGTGTTTCCTCTGCAGGGCTACCTGACGCAGAACGGCTACGTGAACCTGGAGCGTGTGGAGCTGATCATGCAGGCTGTGGGCGTGGCTGAGGACAACATCTTCAAGAAACGCAAAGACGACGATGTGAGACTTCGCTGCTTTCATTCACATTTTAATTCAACATTTATAAGTGCACAGCGGCTCGTCGACAAACAGTCCTAAATGTCTCGTTTGTTTTCTCATAGGAAAACTTCAAGAGGAGGAATAAAGAGAAGAAAAAGAGGATGAAGGTGAGGAAAGCAAGATGCTACTGTTTCTTAATAATTGAGGTGGCCACATTTGACATTTATTGCCCGATCAGCTGATATGAGCACACTTCGCCCACTGAACGAAGCAGGAACATGGACGACCCTCAAAGCTTTTATCGCTCACAGTTTATTCAAATTAAACAAGGTGTGTTCAGTTGGTTGCAACCTGATGCCACTAAAATTCTCCACACTGCTCCTTTTAAAGGGACATTTAAATAAGATAATGAACTAAATCCACCTGAATGATTCAGTCTCAATCTACCAAAACAAAGCTGAAACAAGAAAAACTTTTGACCTCAAACGTCTCGCCGGAGAAAAGAGACTCGACAGAAACCTGAATTCTCCTTTCTGTTTATGTATTTCTGATTGTTTGCTGGTGAACCAGTCGTGTCCTGAACACTGACTTTTGTTTTTGTGGCGGTGCGTGTGCAGGCGGAGCGGCAGGGCCCCGCCTACCTGACCACGGGCCAGTTCACCCCTCACGCCCTGGGGAGACGCGACCGCCCCGAGGCCGTCCAGAACGCCCGGCACCAGGCCTTCGACATGAGGATGCAGCACAACAAGGTACCCGAGTCATAAACTTACGCCGTTGGTTGGCTGATTGCTGCGACTTCCTGCTTCCGTTTCAAATTAAAAGCCCTCGTTTCAAATTAAAAGCGCTTCATTCACCATCCAGTACTTTAGTTTTGACCTGTAGTCTGGTGTTCGTTTCTGCAGGATGCTGCTCAGTCCCTGAAAGCCATGATTAAAAACGGAGGCAACGTAAGTCAGATCTGTGTTTTCTTACTCGTACAGTAACTGCCTTTAAATAATGAACCAGAGAGTGAGTATAGTTTACAAGTTGAGTGGATAAGGAGTAAAATACGAACCTTTCTTTTGATGCATCTACTTAAATATAATACAAAACATGAATCGGTTCGGTGTGAGACTCCTGTGATCTTTCACTGACGTCTTGAAGTCTGTTTATGTCGACGCCTCTTGGAGAGAAACTGTTGTCTATCAGCTGCAGCGTGTTGACAATCGGGTCAGATTTCAAAATAAAACGCCCTGTGTCGACTAAACTTCACCTTCCGTCTTTAAAGTAGAAGAAAAGCTTCTCCTGCTAACAGGCTGAATGTAGAATATAGTTAATTATGAAGCTCAATATTTAGTTTGAACTGGTAAAACCCAGCAGGCTGTATTAACTTGGTCTGCAGGTTGCTATGGACAATAAAAGAAACTATTTCACTAAGTTTCCCTGCTAGAAGCAAAAAATAAAGAAAAATGACCAAATCAGGATGTCAAGAAAATCTGAATGTTAATGTTCTATAAATTATTCTTACATTTTTTTTATGAAATGCCCTTAATAGGAAATCATTTGTGCACCTCTGATTTAAGAAGTAATCAATAACCGACAAGCAGCAGCGTTTCTGTCCTGCGCTCGGTTTTCTCCTTTTTTCTTTCCTCCTTCATCATCTCACTGTTTCACTTCACATTGTTCAGCCGTCCTCTGAAGTTTCGGCTCCCCTGAAGGAGGACGACTACAGGACGGACACATCAGTTTTAGGACACGATTATCGGAGAAATTATTGAGTTGTTTTTTTTCCTTTTTAAAAAGGTTCAGTCGCCGTGTCGTTTTCACGGCGTGCTTAATACTCAACATTTAAAACGTCCTGCAGTGAACGTTTCCATCAGCAGAACTATAATAATAAGTATAAGATGTTTGCGGCGCTGGGCGGTTCCTCCCTCGGTGTTTGCGAGCAGCTCTGAGCGATGCTGCTGTGTTTGGGTCGGTTCACGGTCATGCGTCTGTTTAAAGTGTCTCTCGAGATGTTTCCTGCCCTCTCTTGTGCGGCGTTAACATTTATCGACCGACAATAGCCGGCTATACATTAGCACATGAATGAACCGAGCACAAAGGCCTCCAGCAGGAAAAGAAAGGGACAGTGAAGTAGCTCAGGTAGTTTATTTTTATTCCTCTGCATCAGCGTCCTTCAAACATAAAATCCACGTAGATCTGTACATCAGCTTCATCTGACGCCGCTGCACACAGCCATGTTTCATTAGCAGTAAAAAGGCTTTAATACATTAAATATTTGTTATAATTAATGCAGTTTTACCCTCTAAATGTTTTATCTGTGATGAATCAATATTAATGTAAATGTAGCCATCTTAATAACCATCGTTTATCTTTATAGCAACATATTGTGTTGTATTTATTTGGATTTTTTTATTTACTAGTAACCAAATAAACACACTTTAGTCTAAATAGCCTACATTTTGATAATAAATGAATAATTTTAGCTTCAGAGTCTTGAGGCTTTGCTGCTTTTCTAATTATGGTAAACAATAAATTAAGATATTTAAAGACTTCATTTTAGACTGTAGAAAACTGTATCCTGACATATTTTAGACTATTTAATATTTAAACATTAATAAAAATGACCATAATGAAAACTCTTGTTAACCACAGCTCTAAAAATATTCTCTGAACTCGTGCTGTAGTTTATTTTTATTTTTGCGTTATGCGAGACCTGATCCATCAGATTTAATTTGTTTCGTCCTGAAAATATTCTCTAGAATTTTATTTTATTTTTGAAAAACAAATATTAAGATTTTAAAGACAATTTAACAGATTGTAGACAGAAAAGAAGCCAAATAACAAGTGCATTTTTAAAATTCAATCCAAACTGACAGCTGAGACATTCACCAACAAAAACAACAAATTTATGTAGTTTAAGTTAAAATAGTAAAGAATTGACAAAGAATATGAATTGATGACACTGTTGAGTTTCTGAGTGAAAACAGGACAAAAACAACAATAAAAACAATTTATAATCTGTTTAATGAGAAACTGCAGCTTCTGTCGTTTTGCTGATCCGTGACTTCTTCGTACTTCAGCTCTATTTCAGGTTTTTCTTGTTTGGAGGACGAATCTCATCTCAGAGTGTTTGTGTAGTTTGTTGTGGAGGTTTTAAACAGATTTCTGTGGCGTTTAAAAACCTCCAGCCGTGTGTTGAGTGAGTTTGAAACCGTTTTGTCCTCGCAGACAAAACGCTGAAAGCTTTTCACAGCGTCGCTGCTGCTGTTCAGGAGTTGAGCCTGTCGGGTCCTATAAACACCCGTTTAGTCCTCCTACATCTAAACAACAATTAATCTGTTTATTAGAGCAGACGCAGCACTGATTAAAAACGTGTAAATTCTGTTAATATTTATGTTTTTCTTCTGATCTGAATATTTTCTTCATGTTTTTCTCCTGTGGGTTTTCTCCGCCCCGCGCAGTCGTCTGCAGGCCCCAGCGACAGCTTGGACAGCAAGGGAATGAAGAGGAAGGCCGACGACAGTGACAGCGAGCCGGAGCCCGAAGACAACGTCAGGTACACCTTCACAGGCCGGGTGGGCGGAGTCACAGCGGAGGGCGGGGGCCTGGGCTGTAGTCTAATCATCTAAAGTGCTTTCAGGTCGCATCCACATCCACTTTTTATAGTTTAACGGAGGATGAGGGACAAAAGAGGATTTTCATATATTGGACGAGTTGGTAAAAAAAACTTTAGTTTTTTTGTCATGCAGAAGAAAACACCAGATTTGCATGGAAGGATTCGGTGTTTAAATCTCCTCCAACCTTCTGTATACTGACCACCATGAACCAAACAGGCCCCTGATTGGCTGCCTGCTCGGCACACAGCGGCAACGTGACTGCATGATTCACCTCAGAACGATCCGGCTTTGGATCAATAAAACAAACCCGTCAAGATTTCTGAAAAACATCTAAAGTTCTCTTTTTAAAAATGTACCTCAATTTACCTTCGTACAAACTGACCTGTAAATAAAGTGTCCAGCCGACAACTGATGAAATATCTTTAGAATAAATCTGAACTCGGCGTGTTAACGAACAGAAGCAGAGAGATGCGCTCATTAATGAACCGAGCTGCAGCACAAGCTGCTTAACTCTTCCGCACGCACACACACACACACACACACACACACACACACACACACGCACACACACACACACACACACGCACACACACACACACACACACACACACATGCACACACACACACACACACACACACACGCACGCACACACACACACACGCACACACACACACACGCACACACACACACACACACACACACACACACACACCTCTGCTGAACAGCTCCCACTTCCTCCTGCACCTGATTAATATGGAAAGCAGGAACATCGGGGTAAACTCCTCTGTGACGCTCTCGTCAGAGCTGCTAAATCCGTCGGGCTGAATTGGTATTCATGGAGGCTTTCCTCTCCGGAGCCGGCGCTCCCGGCGGTCCGCTCCGAGGATCCGCCGCGCAGATGCTGGACTCCCTTCATTATGTGTGCAGAACGGCATCGCCGCCCTGAAACCTACCAGGAAGTCTAAGCCGTTAGCGTTGCAGCGTTTTGAGGCTGTAGATGAACAGCTTTAACGTGTCGTTTAGAGTTACTGCAGCAGTGGATTCACTCTTCTACCTCACCAGCACTGTACATGGAGTTTATATAATTACACATTAATAACTGAGGTGTGTTCGTAGGGGGAGCTGAGATTCACACACCAGTTACTGAGGTGGAGGTAAAGCACCAGGTTATGGTGTTGTGGTCACATGAGGAAATTTGACAAAACTTGTTGAGGAAGAATATAGACAGACAGACAGACGCCACTGAAACCCACTGCAAATAAGCAGCAAACTGTATGTCACAGAAACATCTGGAAATACTTTAGTTCAAATTGTATTTCTTTATTTTTTTTCTTTAACTTAAAGAACCACGAGGCTCAAAATTGCAAAAAAAATTCCTGAGGCACTAAAGTGACAGTTTTACAAAAGTACTTTAAATGTTTGTTTTTTTAATAATACCAATCCAACACATCCTGTATGTACAAAAACACAGTAATGTTCTGAAAAGTCATTTCATTTGACCTTCTGGTTTTACATGCGGTTTGTTTGGATGAAGAGCCTCGCTGACTAAAGGTTTCTGAGGTGTTTGTGTTTAGAGAGCGAGTTTTGTTTAACTTAACTTTAAGTTTCTATTGTTTAACTTTAATGCGGAGAAATTTCAACTTCCTATTTGAATTTGTTTTAAATAATAAAGAGATCACTGCTGTCACTGAGTCTGCTCAGCTTTCACTGTCTTCCTTCCTGGATGTTGACTTGTTTGTAAATATGAACTGTGATGGTGAATATGAACTGTGTGATGGTGAATATGAACTGTGTGATGGTGAATATGAACTGTGATGGTGAATATGAACTGTGTGATGGTGAATATGAACTGTGTGATGGTGAATATGAACTGTGTGATGGTGAATATGAACTGTGTGATGGTGAATATGAACTGTGATGGTGAATATGAACTGTGTGATGGTGAATATGAACTGTGATGGTGAATATGAACTGTGTGATGGTGAATATGAACTGTGTGATGGTGAATATGAACTGTGTGATGGTGAATATGAACTGTGATGGTGAATATGAACTGTGTAATGGTAAATATGAACTGTGATGGTGAATATGAACTGTGTGATGGTGAATATGAACTGTGATGGTGAATATGAACTGTGTGATGGTGAATATGAACTGTGATGGTGAATATGAACTGTGTGATGGTGAATATGAACTGTGTGATGGTGAATATGAACTGTGTGATGGTGAATATGTGATGGTGAATATGAACTGTGATGGTGAATATGAACTGTGTGATGGTGAATATGAACTGTGTGATGGTGAATATGAACTGTGATGGTGAATATGAACTGTGTGATGGTGAATATGAACTGTGTGATGGTGAATATGAACTGTGTGATGGTGAATATGAACTGTGTGATGGTGAATATGAACTGTGATGGTGAATATGAACTGTGTGATGGTGAATATGAACTGTGTGATGGTGAATATGAACTGTGTGATGGTGAATATGAACTGTGATTGTGCTGCAGGCTGTGGGAGGACGGCTGGAAGCAGAGATACTACAAGACCAAGTTCGATGTTGACGTGACAGACGAGGACTTCAGGCGGAAGGTGGTCCAGTCGTACGTGGAGGGTCTCTGCTGGGTGCTGCGCTACTATTACCAGGTAACACGCATCTCCATGGCAACCTGAGCCCACATGACTTCATCTGTCACGTGTTGCTCTGCTGAAGAACTTCAAATTATGCTTTTTACTTCACGATGAGGTGGAAGATCTCAAACTGCAGCGTTGTCAACGTAGTTTAATGAGATTATCAGAGATAAAAGATATTTAATCTCCACGTTATTAACAGCAGGTTTATTTCTGCCTCTGCGCTGGTGGTACCTGAATGCATCACGTTTTCTGATTTTCCTTCCGCTCATTCTCTTTTCGTGAATGTGATATCTCCACAACAGCTCGAGGGAATTTCTTCAGATTTGGCACAAATGTCCACTTGGACATGAGGATGAACTGATTAGATGTTGGTGGTCAGAGGTCACCGTGTTGTCGGGTTGAACGTGTTGGAATCATCCACGTTTTACAATTTGCAGCATCGTTTGCTGTCAGTCATCTTTATTGTCAAGGCGTGGAAACTCATATGAGGACTCCTGTGAAGACATCAGTCTGTCAGGACGTGGATTTGAACGAGGAGAGGTACGACGTTGAGGCGGTGGTTCCGGTATTGTTCTTTGTTTGAAAGTCAAGAAGTGTTGAGTGTTTCAGCCCAACAGCTCTCAGAGGGGAGTGAAACCTCCAGCTGTTGTTTGCAGTGTGATTAAACACTAAATCATGTTCCTGTTGTAAAATATTGATCTTTATGTGTGAATGAAGTAATGAGCGGCGGGCGGTCTCCAGGAGAGCCGGGCGGCGGGCTGATCCGTGGGGATTTGTCCGGGCTGATTGTGTGTGTGCAGACGGTGTTGACTCCGATCCAAAGCCCGTCTCAGGGGGCCGTTCTCCATGAATTCATTAGCGGGCCCTCGGCGGACGGAGACGTGTCTCCTCTCCGCCGCCGCACATTCACGGTTCGGTCCGCCGCCGCAGAGTTATGATCGCTCACACCTCGGCGGATCATCCACGGAGACGGTTTATCCACAACACAAAGGACTCCACTTTGTTTCCCTCCCTTTATGTTTCAGGTTCGGAGCTCACCGAGGTTCGTTAACGTCCTCTGACTCGGGAATTAAATCCTCCTCAACAGCTTCACCACAAAGGAAGAGTTTCCTCACACGTTTTACTAAAATCATCCGAAGCTGATTTTTATAGAATCACGTCATCAGTCAGAATTCGTACGTTTTGTTGGAACTAGAAACAGAAATGGTTTTATTTACATTTTTGCCTGTTTTTGTCAACAATTTCATGAAACACTGAAATGTGTTTATAAACTCAGCTGCCAGTTTATTAGGTACACCTAGCAAAAACTAATTTACCCGAGCAGCCCTGATACAAGTCCAAATGTTCGGATTTTAACGTTCAAATGTCATTGTTCGCGTTTTAATGTCATAACGTTCACGTTTGGGTTTTGACGTTAAGGTTCTAATGAATGGCTTTAAACGTACGAGTTCTCATGTTCGAGTTTCAACGTTCGGGTTTTAACGTACGAGTAACGTCAGGTTTTTAACATACGAGTAACGTCAGGTTTTTAACATTCAGGTTTTGTTGGAACACTTTTCCGAGGTGTTGATTTCTTGCCGGTTATTTTGGAGGTTAGTTTCCGTTGCTGCTTGGCTGTGATGTTTCACTCTGACGTCATGTTTAGTCGACCCTCAGGGATGTTAATGGGTCGGACTAAATATCAGAAACATCTCCGTACTGGATTTGTTTTGTGGCTGTTGTTGACGTGGTGTTTCTCACAGAGGGAATTTAAAGATGAATAAAAACGATAACTGAAGGTCTTCACCAACGATTTTACATTTCTGTAGTTTTCAACTGATTTCCTTGAATCTTAAGAAATTCAAACAAGTTTCTTTTAGTTGAATCTAATCAGGACCTTTTGAATCGAAAATGAACAAGTGACATTTTCAAGTTTTAAATCTTTGGTCTACTTAAACCAGCAGCCTCAATAATAATGTACAATAAGTGAATAATTTTTTTTATTTCATTTATTTTGGGATATTTGGTTTGTAAAGCCTGTTCATTTCATATTATAATTTTTTTTTAAAGTGACGTTCTTTAAATTGAATTTTCTTTTCTGTATTCAAGTAGAGACCAAAACATCCAAAGCCAAAATCAGGTTATTAATCACATTTTTTACATTGTTTTTATTGTTTGACAAAATGTCAGCAGAGCAGTTTATAAAATACTTAAACTGTCTTTCAGTGAAATAAACTTTTCTGCATTACATCACATAGTTTAATTTAAAGAATAAGTTATTTATGATTTAGAAACTAAGCACAAACTGGTATTTGTGACAGAAATTAAATGAACAAAATTTAATAGCTAATCAATTCAGTTACGACTAAAAGAAGTCTGTAGAATTGCTGTTTTTATTTAGTTATAATTGTAATATAATTGGGGTTTGTAAATTTTATTAATTATAAAAGTAGTTGATTTATTAGTTAATGAAAATATTGATTAGTTTGAGGCCTAATTTGGACAGAATTTAGTAAATCAGACTAAAATATATTCACACTGACGGATAAGAACTACTCTTCTGTTGTACTTTTTTATTTACGCTAACAATAACAAACTTTTCTTCCCTTTTGTCCGCCGCTGTGAGATAGGACAGTAAATGTATTATTTTTTTTATTATCGTGGTTTGTGGTCTTTGACCCGCCGGCCTCAGACACAAATGAATTTCTTCTCCAGACAAAACATTTTGTCATATTACCATAAATGATCTGTGCGATTATTTGAATGTGGAGATGGGAGCCTTCTCTATCTTTTATTATGGTAAAGGGCCATATTATCATTTGAATGACCATCTTTAATAATAGAGTGGTGGGCTTGGCGGAGATGTGAGGATTGGTGGGTTTGTCGGAGGACCTCGTTTTCTCAGAGGTGGATTGTGGGAAGTGAAGGTCGTTCTTTGGTGCGAGGCGTGTTTGCTCGGAGGACAAGTGGTCCGAACACTCCATCTGCACGCTTACATTTTCTTTTTACTTCTTTGTGCATAAACATTTCCAACACACTGAGGTGAAAGAGGGAATTATTTCTATAGTTTATCCCCACAGAGCCGTTCATCTTCGCAACAGCTGGAAGAGCTTTTACTCAACTGTAGTCCGAGAAACAGAAAAGTCACCATCGAAGTTTGAAAGTGCAGCGAACGGATGGAAATTTAAATCAGAGTGATTCAGGGGAACGAAGCGCTCGGCGTCTGATCGGGATTCAGACTCGTGGAGGGTTTTAAATGTCAGCGCAGACATCTTAGTCTGGTCAGATTGGATTTTAAGCTTTGAGCTGCAGCAGAACTTTAGTGGAAAAAGGGCAAAGAAAAGCTTTTTTCTTTCCATTTTCTTTGTAAGTCTTTTCTGTTGGTTTTTTTTTGTTTTTTTTTAAACTTTCACTTCTTTTCATTTTGTCCTGTTAGTTTGTCGGTCATGATTTTATGTCCGATCGAACACTGATGCAGAACAGGGAAGCTGGAAAGAGCAAGAAATCAGCAGCAAACACCAATTAAATTAATTACTTAATTCTGATTTATCAAAACTTCCTCCGATTTGGGTTTTTATCACTGAAAATGTATTTAGTTTTGTTGTTCCAACAATTTTAAGAGATCATTTTTTTGCTCCGATGAATTTTGACGAGCGTTTTTTAACCATCTCGATTGAAAGCACGAATATGAGATCTAATATTCAGACAAAACTTAAAGAAAGTAATTTATTTTTGTTTGGTCTTTGCACCAAAAATTAATTCATTCTTCATTACTTATGGTTTTAGATATTTACACTCTTGTTGAAGTGCTGCTGGTTCATGAATCTGCAGCTCAAATCTGTTTCTGATCTGCCAGAAGAACAAAAGCCAGTTCGTCTTGTTGAGATCTTTTAAGAAGCACTCAGCTTTTAACACCTCCAATCACAACTAAAGAAAAACTGCACCAACCATCATACGAATGATCTCACTTCCCCTATTTTGAAATGTAGATTAAAAGCTGCTTCCTCTGCAGCATTCAGTAAACTTATTTTATTCAATCACAGGAGACTCGTTCCTTCATTGTTTTTCTAGTCTTTTTTTTCCCCTTGTTTTATCTTCTTTCTTATTAAATTATCACTTTTTACTTCATTTCAGTTGATATTTCCTTGTTTCTGTGTCTTTAAATCTTAAACACCTGATAAAAAAGCAGCTCAAACTCCTGTTTAAAAAGATGTTTACACTATTTTCCCAGATGAACAAACCAACATGTTAAAGGTTGTGTCATTCGTCATGTGAAGTGTAACTGACGCCTGTCGCTCTGCAGGGCTGCGCCTCCTGGAAGTGGTACTTCCCGTTCCACTACGCCCCGTTTGCCTCTGACTTCAAAGACATCAAAGAGATGTTCACCGACTTCGAGAAGGACACCAAACCAGTGAGAACTTCTTTCTCTTCTTTGTTGGTCTCCGTGATGCTTTTCAATAAAGTTTTGTTAAATATGTCGCACCAAACAAATAACAGAAATTCACTATTGGTGATTTAGATTTTTCTCCTGTTACACATATTATTCTCAGCTTATTTAAAGTATTATATAAGATAACGTACATAATATAATACCTGCTGAGTGAGTGTGTAAACACCTTGTTTGTGTGCAGTTCAAGCCCCTGGAGCAGCTGATGTCCGTGTTTCCTGCCGCCAGCGGTAACTTCCTGCCCCCGACATGGAGGAACCTCATGAGCAGTCCGGTACGTTTCAGAGGGACGACTTTCTGGGAGCACATCGGGTTTTATTTGTACCAGAATAATTTTAAAAAAGCTATTTGTTTTTTTAACAAACTTTTCCTTCCATGCAGGACTCCTCCATCATCGACTTTTACCCCGACGACTTCGCTATCGATCTCAACGGCAAGAAATACGCCTGGCAAGGTGAGCGTCTCTTTACACTTTATTTTTACTCAGTGACGTTCCAGCAGTTCTTTATCATCGCCAGGAATCAACAAAAGAAATTATTTCTTCAAACTTTCTGAAAGAGATTTAATCGTTTGTTGCCTGAGAAATTTTAAAAAAGTCAAAATATTCCTCTGAGTGCTGGATGTGAAGAAAGTAAAAGTTCTACAATAAACATCATCAATAATCCCATGATTGACTCCGAGCTTGTGCTTCTTCTCGAAGGCGTTGCCTTGCTGCCGTTTGTGGATGAGCGTCGGTTGAGGGCGGGTCTGGCTGACGTCTACCCCGACCTCACAACTGAGGAAGGTGAGCTGAACTTCACTTCCTGCTGTAATAAAACGTGCTTCTGTTTGTTTGTGTTGACACGTTTTAGAGGAATGGTGAGAGCTTTACATTTTCTTATTAGTTTTCTGGAGATCCATCTGAAAATAATCCCTCATTCATTAGAAAAGAAGATATAAAACTACAGACTGTTTCTAAAAGTGTTCGTAGCTTCAGGTCTGTAAAATGGTTCTGATCCAGAAGTGTCTTCAGCTGCAATACCAGCGAGTGCCACTAGAGGTCGGCTCCAAAAAGCCTCCGGCTCCATAGACTCCCATTCAACTTCTCTCATCAAATCCAAAGTGAATAAAATGTGTCCATCAGTTATCTCGGTGTTGTTAGCTAAAGTCACTCCTTCTTATTAGTTTTCTGGAGGTCCATCTGAAAATAATCCCTCATTCATTAGAAAAGAAGATTCAAGAACACCTGTTTTGGGGGCGTGTCTGTTTGATTGACAGGCCTGTGGTGCAGTCAGGTTACAGCTATCGGTGGGCGGGACGTAGTATCGTCAGGTTTCCGATCAGATCGGTCAGATCCACCGCTGGCTCCTCCCCCAGCTCGTCCAAATATGGTCACTTCCTGCTCCGAACTGTGAACTGTGCCGTCTGTTGCAGTGAGAAGAAACAGCTTGGGCAGCGACGTGTTGTTTCTGGGGAGGTCTCACCTTCTCTTCGACTTCATCCATGAACTCTACCGAGCAGAATCTCACGAGGTAACAGAACCGGAGACGCACGCGCTTCAACTTCGCTTTAATTCAGACACAATTCAACACGTCAGCTTTTGTTTCTCAATGTGAGGCGACAGGCAGCATCTGAAAAGTTGACAAAACAAGTTTCTCATTGTCTATAATTGATTTTTTTCAAAGTATCTTAACTAATGTGCACACACACACACACACACACACACACACACACACACACACACACACACACACACACACACAGAGTCAGCTGCTGTGTAATAACAGTCTTCTTCTTCTGGTGTTTTGCTGTGTCATGGCGCTGCAGATGTGTCGTGGAGCTCTGCAGCTGTCGCCTGCTTTCTGTTCAGTCTTGCTGATTGTGCGTTTCTAGACAACCGTTGTTCAGACTCGTTTTGTTCCCACTGGGTGAAAACTTCTTAATGACCACGTCAGAGCTGCCAAGCAAAATGCACATAAATCACAACATACTTCATTTAAAATCTGAAGCTCTGTTTAGGATCTCAACTCGTGGTTCGTGACCCTAAAGTGGGTCACTTTGAGAGGGTCGTGAACGTGTGTAGAAAATTAAAAAAAAGCTGAGGGATAAAAAGTTGGTTTTATTTTGAATATATTTCCAGCTTTGTATGTGCGAGTTGTGCTGCAGTGAGGTGTTTAGGGAGCATCTGTTAATTGTAGCTACACAAAACATTTTAAAGTGAGTTAAACTCATCAAAACCGCATGAAAACTGAAGATTTGTACCCGAAAATCATTTTCTTTTCTTTTTTTAAATGGATTTTATAATTTGGGAATTGAAAAAAATTCAAAGACGCTTTAATGTCACACGTGTGATTGTTCACATGGGAAACGAGGTTTTCTAACATTTTCATGGTTTAATGTGAAATTCATGTAGATTCCTCTGAAAACCTTCCCACATATTTCCCTCAGGTTTTCATATGTTGCAACATGTCATACATACAAGTTTTCATTTGGAAAACATGTGACATGATAGTGATCTTATAAGTTTTAGGAAGTGTTAGGGTTGTGTGGATGTGGTCCAGGTCAGAAATAAAGAGCCGCTGTGTCTCCGTCAGGCCACCGAGATCCCGGCCGAGTTCTGCCACGGAATCCAAGGAACATTAAACCTGGACGACAACCCGATTCTCCCAGATCAGTAAGGAACTCGCGCTCATACGCCTCGTCTCATGTTTCAATGACCGTCTCCTCATTTATTCCTTTCTTTAATTTCCCCTTCAGGCCGGTGAAGTCGCCGATTCCTCTGCTGCGAGACATTTCGGAGAGCAGCGCGATCGGGTGAGTTGCAACTTCTACCGTCTGAAAACAGGAACACCGAGCAGAACATCACGTTAAACGTGTAGAAATGGTCACGCTGCATATTTATGTCATAAACACAACAACAGACATTTTGTGGACTCTCAAAATGAGTCCAATTAATATTTCTATCGGGAAAAAATATCTTATCTTGACAAACAAGCCCGAGTCTGACGTTATTTCTTCGTTAGTTTGCAGTTTGGACAGGACGACACAGTTTTCAAATATTCTAATAGTCGTTAAAATATAGAAAAATTTATTAGTATATGCAACTATCGTTCTTTCAACACTTCACGAACCATCACAAACTCAGGATCTCTGTTTCTCTTTACAAATGTTCCTGTAAAGATAAAAAGTGTGAATGTGTTGGTGTGTTTCAGGGTGAAGTTCCAGGATCCTGCGTTTGGAGACGGCTTCGTGTTCAAGGCCGTCCTCCTGCCGGCAGCCAAGTGAGACGCTTTCTGCTTTTACACCAACTTCTCTCATAAGTTCTCTGCTGAACCTTCATCTCAGGTGTGGAGACACTTTTTAAAGGATGCAGCCGGTAACAATCCCATGAAAAGACCCGAACCAGCCGCCTCTCAGCGCTCATTCTTTCCGACTGAAGTCTGAAATCGTTCAAACTTTACGACACTTTACGAGTACTTTTGTTCTGAAACGATGCTTTGAAGTTTCCTGAAGCTCCTGGTTTTTGTAGTTTTTCATCAATCGCTACTCAGAAAGGAATTTTTCAGCTGCTTTTCTTAAAAATTGCGATGATATTTTGCAGTTTTTAGTGGGTTTTTTGCATTAAAATTGCAGAACAAAAGGAATTTTTTTTTAACACAAAGTCTTTATTTTAATTTGGCAGAAAAAAGAAAGTTCCCCATCTCTTTGGTTTATGTGGTGCAGACGTAGTTTTCTTATTATTATATAATACGTCGGCTCCTTCAGACTTCCCGAGTCGGCTCCAGTTAAACATGACGCGTCAACGGTGTTTTTGTTTGGGCAGAAGGGGGAGACAAAACTTCCCCTCTGCAGTTTTTTTTTTTTTTTTTTTTAACCAAACAAGAGTGCAGCGCTTCAAGTGTTCATAACAGTTCTCATCTCTTTGTTTTATAAATGTCAATAAAAGAGAAATGTTTTCCTGAAAGTTCTTCAGTCGCTGCAGCTTTCACTCTGCTGGTTTATTTTCAGGATTCCCAATAAGGTGTTGAAGCCGGGCGACTGGGAGAAAGGGAACCGGGAGTCATGGAGACCTCAGCTGGGCTTCAACCCCAACAGGCAGCAGGCTCACCTGGATCAGTCCGGCTTCAGGGCTCTGGGGTGAGTTTATATATATATATAAATATATATAAATGTTTCATCTACAACAAACATGGGAGGAGTCACACCTGCTGTCTGACAAGCTTTTTCCTTCAGTATGAGAAGTTAACATGGATCTACTGTCCAAATTTCAATACCGAGGCTTCGTCCATAGTAAAACGTTTTTGTTTTAATCTCAACCGTTAGCTGCATCGTTTAACGTATAAAAGCTCCAATTGGTCGTCTAAAAATCACTTCAACCTAAATAAATCTCTTTACGTTTTATTTCACTCTCTTCTAACTCACTTTTTGGCCTCGTATTTGAGTTGAGCCGCAGTAACTGGAGGCTTCTCGCTAGCCGACATCTACCGATAGCACGCGAGTAGTTTGTGAAGTCTTTTGCTCAAAGGCTCAATGAACAGGAAGTGAAGCGACGGCGTCGTCTTACCGCTGTGATCACGACAGGGTTTTAGATTTGAAATGTTTGTGACGCTCCCCATTAACCAGCCGTCCTTGATTATGATCTCAGCTCTCTTCTCCACACGTTGATATTATCATTAAGGAAATGTGAATAATTGAACATCTGGCTCGGTCCGACTGGCGTGTTTGGGAATTAATCATGCACACGGTTTTTTTTCTTCTCTTTTCTGACTAAACTCAGTCGTTGATTCAGTAATTCAGGCAGTTACGTTCCTCGATGGGGCGAGCGAGCAGGTGCACTCAGGGGGGGGGGGGTGGGATGGTGGGCAGGAAAACCTGCAGCAAATCATTAACAAAAATAATTTACTGTTGCTTTGGTTTTAAATCAGTGACTGTCTGTGGCAAGAGGCCAAAATCCAACTTCATCCAGTCGGTGTTTTCCAGCTCTGATGTGAAAACAGAAAACAGACGTCTTCACTGAATCATCAAACCTTCAATGTCCACGTCCTGGGACAATAAAGTCTGTCTAACTATCAGTGGGGGAATGTAGTTCAGTATATTTACTTCAGTCTGGGTTCCCATTGGTCCTGGAATATCCTGGAATTATAAAAAGTCTATTCCAGACATGGACAGTCAAGGAGTTTGATCTTAAGTACAACCATTAGTCTCATTAAGTACAAATTGAAGGTATTTGTACAGTTTGTAGATGAATTTACATGTTTGTTTGTTTTTTTGTTTTTTCCTTTTCCTTCAGTCACAGTGTGAACAGGAACCAACACAGTGGAGGACAGTACAGCAGCACTCCTCCACCGGGCAACTACAGCCAAGGAAGCTACCGGGCACCTCACAGCAGCCACCAGCCTTTCCAACGTCAGTCACACACACACACACACACACACACACACACACACACACACACACACACACACACACACACACACACACGCACACACACACACACACACACACACACACACACACCTTCAGTTGCATTTAAAGTGGACTTTAAGGGAGTTTAAGACTCTCACTGAGTTATAGTCTTCCTGTTTCCTGTCTGTATCGCTGCTGTCATGAATAATATAGATGATAATCAGCCATAACTGAATCAAGTCTAACTTTATAGAGGTGTAATGTTTGAGATGTAAGTTCTGCTGAAGGAGGAGGACCCGATGGAGCCGCCGTCTCCAAGGTCACCGAGGAACTTTGAAACTGGCTCGATTGTCAGATTCACTTCTGCAGCTTTGAATCCAACAATAGCAGCATCATATTGCGTTTTATCAATATTATTACACTTCCACCCACTACAACAGCAGCTCCATTCAATGCAGCTTAAAATGTGCTATGACTCCAAACTTCCTCCTTGTAATGTTCATCTCTTTCTCTGCACTTTACAGCGGCCTCGCTTTTCACGCTCCGTCATGAAAGCCGAGGTCGCTGCGCTGCTTTCATGAACATGAGAATTATTATTCTCAGCATTTTTGGTTCCTGAGGCAGAGAGTAAGAAATAGTCAAATATTAGACCGTTTGATGCTCGTGTTGCTGAGCTCGCTGTCCACATGGTCTCCACTTTATTTTGTTACGTAAAGTCTGATGGATAACTGAAATGACACCCCACAGTCCTTTGTATATTTTAATTATTTCAATCAATATTTCACTGCTGGTCCTTTTACTATCTTTTCTACTCCACGATAACCTCTGGACAGCTTCATTAACAGTAAACCTGGTTAATGAAGTGGTCGCTGCAAAGGTCAGAGGTCATTTATGAAGGAAGAAGCTCTACTCTTGAGTATCGTCAGGTTTCCAATCAGATCGGTCAGATCCACCGCTGGCTCCTCCCCCAGCTCGTCCAAATATGGTCACTTCCTGCTCCGAACCGCTCCGAACTAGCAAAGATGGTGACGGACAGAATCTGAACTGGAGGATTCATAACGTTCACAAACCAACGATGACATCACTGATGGTTGATGACATCACTGCTGGATGATGACATCACTGATGGTTGATGACATCACTGATGGATGATGACATCACTGATGGTCAGAGCACTAAATCTGTTATGTAAACCTGTAAAATGGAACACAGAAGTAAACAGAAACAGAGCAGGATCATTTATATTCTGAATTTATGGATTAATTGTACAAAATGTCCAAAACTTTCTCAGAAACCAAAACGAAGTCGATCTTCAGCCCTGAAGACGAACAGAAAAGCAGCTGTGAACATTCGACATCCTTTAATTTATTCATTAACTAATTACTTTCCATGTAAATCAGACATTGTCATTGTTTCTCTGAGAGGAAATTGGACACCGCCGCCCAGCTGACAGCGAGGCACCAATAATTGTCTTATATGATTAAATAGTTCCCTTTTGTCGGTGACACGAGGGACGCTTGAGCGACTCGTCACACGTGGAGGCAGCGACTGGCTGCTAATCACGGCCTCGGCCTCGGCCCCGCGCTCCTCCGCCAGCGCTCCTCCAGTTGGACTTTGATGTGCCAATTTGCAAGTAGATGAATAATCTCATCTGGCCGCTGATGGCGTGCGGGGGAGTCGCGGATATTCTGGTGCCACTTGATGCAAATGGAGCTTCTGGCTCCTCCGGATTGCGGCGGCGCCTCCCTGATCTCTGACGCTCCTTCTCACTGATAAATTTCACAATTAGGACGTTCTGTTTTTAAATCTGTGTGTTTGATGGAGAAGTTATTATTTGAATAAAAGGGAAGGGTTGTGAACCTGCAGCCTCAGGATGATGGTTATGACATCATCTGAAGCAGATCTGTGTTTCTATGAAATCAGATTTGTGCAGATGTTCTGCTGAAGCTCTGAACCTTTGACTCTTTTTCTGGATGCTGAGTTCTGGTCTGAAATCCGACGGCACAGATTTGAACGTTTGTGATTGTGTTTAACGTTGAAGGTGTAAAGTGGGCTGAATGTGGAGCGGCTTTAACTCAGGATGTGATTATCCGGACGAGGAGGCCGGAGGCTGGCTTTTGTCCACATCACAGGTTCTCAGGGCCGTCGTCGGCTCGGCCAGTAATCACCGCTTTTGTGATGGTTTTTTTGTTGTTGTTGTTGGCTGATGATTAGTGTTGCGGGAGCCCCGGGCCGGTAATGAGACTGTGGAGTGGCTCCGCTGGACACAGTGGCCCCCTGTGATAAAAGCATCCGGGGGGATCCCGTTTGATTGGGTGTGTGAAGAGGGTTGAAACCAAAGTTAACTTCCCCTTTGACGGCGCCGCTACCTCCTGCGGTGATGTGTCAACACGCTGCCTCTGCAGCCGGCGGCGCGCTGCTGGAGGCCATTATTGTCGTGACACCGAGTTTTAACCGGGGCGGCGGAGTCACGGTTTGATCCTGCAGCCGAACTCCTCCAACACTTCAGAGGAACCTGAACTCACCACGTTCATGTGGTTTGTTCTCCGGATCGTCATAAAAAGCTTCATTATGTGCAAAGAAAAAACATTGGATCATCTTAAAAGTTGAAATCTGAAGCCACAGTTTGATGTTAGAGATGCAGCTTTAAAATGAAACATCAGACGCTTCTAACAGATTTATTCATTTTCATTCACGCTGTTTGCTGCAGAGCAGCCGAGTGTTGTTCACGTCACAACAAACCGCAGGAGGATAAAAGTTTGAGTTTTACATGTTTTTTCAGGCCTGAAGTAAAAGAGCAGAGCAGCTTTTTCAGTTTGGACAAAATGTGCCTGCGGTTTTTAGTTTTTGACACATTCATACTTATTTTTGTAGGTTTATTGAACCGTTTCTGAATTAAATCAGATCAACGCGAGTTCTTGCACAAACGCTTGTGTTTATGTTCTGAAAACTATTGAAGTCATTTTCTATAGAAAAGCAGCGAGTCCCTGTGATATGTCATTAATATACATATTTATATATTTTTAATAGAGGAAAACTCCTCTTGTGATTCGGGCCCTCACGTCTTTTGTTTCCAGCTCTTTTCTGAGATGAATTCCCGGTTTGTGGATCAGCAGCAGCGGCGGCTGCAGCGTCTTTGTCCACAGAGAAGTTAGTGTCCTGCTGCTGGGCGAGTTGGACGAGCTGGACGAGCTGGACGAGCTGGACGATCTGAGTCCAAGAGTCGCTGCGCTGATTGAAAGGAGGCGTTTAGTTGTTCAGCTCGGTTGTAATCCGCCGTTAATACAGCGGACGCAGCGTGTTTTAAGGATTTAAAGCCTAATCCTTTGTTGGCTTTTGTGCGGCGCAGACTGGAGGTCTATACACTTTCAGATCATTGTTAATTAAGGAGATTGACAGGTGTCCACTTGTAATTCTCTCCTTTGAGTCGTCGCGGTGATGAGAAAAAGAAAACCGCCGTTATAATTGGAGCCCGACTGGGTGGTCCACTTAAAGTTTGTTGGTGGAGGAGATAATCAAACATGAAAACTAAATGATGATGTGAACAGCAGTCGGCCTGCTGGAGGCTAAATGTGGGTTTTTACTGCTTTCTGCTGTGGTCAGCGGAGAACCGGAGAAATCTGGACTTTAGTTTTAGTTTCTTCTAGTTTATCAGGTGACGCAGATTATTTCAGTTTTTTATTCTTTAGTTCGTTAACGTCTCATCAGCATCTTTTTAAAGTCTCTTTCCCTGTTTAGTTAAATGAGAATTTACAGACGTTTGTCGGTTCCAACGATTTGGAGACTCAAAAGTTCAAATGCTAATCTGCTCGCTATCACAGCTAACGATCACCACCTCAGTTTAGCATGTCAGCATGCTAACATTTGCCTCTTGTTTCTGTATGCGGACTACAGCAGAGACCTCTTTGCGTTATATGCGTGTGTGTCTTTGTTATTCCGAGGTGCGGTATTGGTACTTATTTGTTGTGGATCTGCAAATCACTTCTTGTGTTCACGTAACTTCGTACGCACGTCGGCCCCTCCAGGAAACTAATATTACAATATTGCAATCGCCGGTTTTTCCACAAAAGAAGGAAACTCGCCGATAAGTGAGTTTAATTAAAGTTGACTCAAAGATCAGAGGTTCTGCGAGCGGTCGCTGTTGTGAGCATCGATTTTGAGGCAACTTTCAAGAAGCGCTAAAATCTCCTAAACCTGCGTTCAGTTTGAAAGTACTGGAGCAGCCTTTAACCAATCAGCAGCGTATATTCAACGTCATCGCACTTAGCCACGCCCACTGGTCCCTTATTGGTTTGGTTTATTATTAAAAAAACAACTGATTACAAAAGTGAACGTCGTCATGTTCAAGGAAAGATGACGCAACAAAAAGACCTCCACATACATTTACTGTTTATTTAATGATATTCATTTTTTATTTGTTTAAAAGTCTTAAATTAATAGAATTTTGAATGAATGTGAGCCAAGTTTCTGGAGGACTTTGCTGCTGTGGTTTCAGTCGGGTTCAGGCAGTTATTTCACAAGAAACGTTCCATATTCACATAATGTACAGCAGCTTTAGAGCATCAAAATAGTATGAACAAAACAAGTCAAACAAAGCTAACGGAGATCTGAACTGTGATTTCCTCATGCTTAGACAATCAGCTGTTGGAGCCACGCACGTAAAAACAACTTTATAAAGAGTTCAAATACACTCATGTTTAACAGTGGTTCATACCAGACCAACACAAACACATGATATTTCATATTTCCATGTATTTTCGTGACATAGATCTGAAACTGAATTTCACTCTCCTGCTAACAGACTGTTTCAGGCTGCTGTGATGTGATGAGTGTTTTTATCACTCGGGTGTAAATATGTAAAATGACACATCAAACGGTGCAGCTGTTCATAAACAAACATCGACACGCTGCTCAGATCGAACGTCCACTCTTCATCCAGAACATCGTCTCCGGTTCTACTCGACTCGTACCGGCCGCTCAGGTTTCACCGCGACTCCTCCAGGTTGGTAAACGTGAGGCTCCGGGTCCTTTTCACGGCCCCCCTTTCACCCGCCCCGGGCTCAGCCACTCAGCAGGCCTGCCCCTATAAACAAACAAGTCCACGACTTGCAGCTGGTCATCGCCTTGGCAACAGTGAATCTGGAAGAAGCCGTCCTCTTTCTTTTTTTTTAAGTGTGTCTTTGTGAAGGGCTCGCAGCGATGGACCCGGGGTACTTCAGCCCTCCACAATGCTGCCGGCTGAATGCTTATTTCATTTTCTGAACAAAAAATGCAAATGCAGCGCTCCCGCTCTCTCCTCGCCTTCGTCTCTCCTCCTCCTCTTCCTCCTCCTCCTCTCGGCTTGATTCGACGTTTGAAAAAAAAAAAAAAAATCGTAATTTCCTCATAACAACGGATTCATTCTGTGTCCGTAACAGAAACGAAGCTGTGTTTCTCTTTTTTTTTTATGCGTGAGGTTAAAGCCGGCACGTGTTGGGTTAATTAGCATCCATGTTTAATGTCACATCCGTCTGCGTTCAGCTTTTAAAAAGTCAAGCTGGAGGATTTTCTGGGGTTTCGTTGCAGTTTAACTCGATGAAAGTGGTGTGTTGGTGCATTTTGTTGGTTTTCCCAGAAGTCGTGACTTCACATCGAAGCACACGTAGAAACAGTGAAGTGAAACGTGCAGCTGACGTGTTGCTGTTCACGTCTCTGCTCACTCAAACGCAGCACAACCACTTCACACTCAATCTTTTGTTGTGTGCAGATTCCAGGCAGAACAGTCTGATGGGAGCGCCGCCCTCCTTCCACCAGCCCTCCTTCCCGAGGTGAGTCCCACCGAGTTCACCTCAACACCAACACTGAAATCTTCCTAAAAAGTCCTCCGACTTCCTCCCGTGTGCCCTCGGTCATACGTGTGCGTGGACCGGGCCCGCGTGCTCGGCGGGGCTTCATCACGGCTGGATTCAGATTTGTCTGAAACAGATTTCTCTGGAGGAGGTTTGTGCAACTTAATGAGGCATCACTAATGCAGAGCGCCTATTGATTCCAGCTCCAGACCTCTCAGAGTCCTAATCAGGTTCCCGGTTCAGTGTTTCAGGCCCATTGTGGCTCCGTGTCAGCGCAGGTCACTGGTTATTAGCGCCAGTGAAAACAGTTTCTTTTAGCGGCTCAGGACGGGACCGGGAGGAACTTGGAGAGGAGGGATTACGGATTCCAGCGCTGGTTAAGTCGGCCGCTGGCCGGAGCGTGACATGGTTCAGTAATGAGGGATGGAGCTTCTCCTCCTCCTCATTGTTCCTCACCGGAGACTTTAAGATCTCCTCCGGACCGACGCCGCTCCGCTCGGCCCGCCGACGCCGTGCGGCCGCCTCATTTCAGGGATGATTTCAGCCGCGTGTGAATATGGTTGGTTGATTTCATCCTCACCTCTCAGGAGAAGCTGCTGCACATCCCTCGTAAACGCAGTCGAGGGCGTCTTCGAGAGGTCAAAGTTCAAACCAGGACCGGCTGCAAATCCTCCAACGTCCATCCGCCTCAACTTCTTGTTCTAATTTTAATGAAAAGGCTGAAAAAACTTTTCACGTTTCATTGGAAGAAATTTAAAAACAATCGGCTACTAATTTAATATATAAATAGTCAGAAAATGTTTTCAAATGTTTTGCTTGACCAACAAACCAAAAGCAAAAGATTTCCAGTTTGAAATCAAATACAGCACAA
The DNA here is from genome assembly GCF_029030835.1 of Brachyistius frenatus. Taxonomy (NCBI): domain Eukaryota; kingdom Metazoa; phylum Chordata; class Actinopteri; family Embiotocidae; genus Brachyistius; species Brachyistius frenatus. The sequence continues at coordinate 194,687 of NW_027210940.1, forward strand.
AAACAGTTCAAAGTTTCTCTGGAGAAGTTTTTAAAAACACATTTTGAACTATTTAAATAATCATCATCAAAACTGTTGCAAATCATTTTTTGCTACCTAAGTATTTCATTCATTTCCTTTTGTGTGTGTTTGTATTAAAACATGAAATACTGAAGTTTGAGATGTGTTTATATTTCCACAGTGAAGCTCAGATGTTCATCAGATCAATAATAAATAAAAGTCTTTAATAAAGCGAGTACAGATTATTTAAAATAGAGAACTTTTCTGTTTAAAAGCTGTTTTGAGTTGAATTAGAAGAAGCAGCGCCGTCACACTTTGATGGAGAATGAACGGTTTTAAAACATCTGTAACTTCCAGATGTTAAAGTCTGAGATGATGAAGTGATGTTTGGTGTTTCCCGACTGATGAAGTGTTCGAGACTCTGACAGGTCGGTTTGTCTGCAGGCAGCAGCAGCAGCAGCCGTCGTACCGGGGCGCCGGCGCCGGCGGCGGTCACGGCTGGGACCGGGCCGTGCAGTCACAGCAGTCCAGTTACCAGCAGAACGCCAGCCGCGACCGAGGAGGGGCGGGCGCGGGGGCGGGGGCGGGGGCCGGCAGCTACCAGCAGCGCTACGACAACCGCCGCGACGACTGGCAAGAACGGCGAGACGATCGCCGGGACAACCGTGGGCAGCAGCATCAGGTACACGTTTAAACCGGCGAGCTGACGTGGCTTTATTCTGAGGAACATGTGGGCGGGGCTACAAGTTTCCTCCTCAGAGGTTCGGGTTTGTTTTTATTCCTGAAAGTTGAACTGAAGTTTCGTGAGCAAAATCAGGTTTTTGTTCATGGGCAGATCTGTGAAACAAAAACAGACCGAGGCCTCTGATTGGCTGTTAACGGCTGATGATGCTCCCACTTGGTTAAAATTTCAGGAAGTGTTTTTGTTTGATTCTAAATGTTGATTTAAGTCTTAATTAGTTTTTTATTCTCTAAAAATGTTGAATGGCTCTTTTAAACTCTGTAGTAGAAGTCTGGTACTTTTAACTTCATTTACGCTGCGTAGTTTACATATTTTTATTTTCAAATATATTTTAAAAAGAGAAATTGTAAAACAAAAAAAAAGGTTTAACACTTTCATAGAAATGTGTGAAATCTAAAACAGTTTACATGAAAAGAAAACAGAAAACTCGTCACATCCAAGAAGCTGGAACCAACAAATATTAACAACTTAAACAAGCAATAAAGGATTTTCTTTTTCCGAAAGTTTTCAGATACTTAATCGGAAATGTGAAAAATTCTCCTTTGATTTTATTTTTTTAAGTCCTGAAAATGAAAACTCTTCACTCTGAACATTTTGAGTCGACATTAATTCGTTCTTATCTGGAACTTTAAAAGAGTTTCAAACAGGCCTGATGAGGAAACAGGAGCCTCACTGACTCTAAAATCAGGCTTTTATTCTGAAATCAAACAAAGACAGCAGCGAGTTTAAAATAAAAACACTTCCTGTTCTCTTCAAACTGGACGGAGAAGAAGTTGAGTGTTTAACAGAGATAAACTGTTTAAAGTCTCAGCCTGAAGCCTGCTGACCTATTAAAGGGACAGTTCACACAAAAAACAAATCTTCTCATTTACCTTCAGTTCATTCAGTTTAAAAATCAAACAGCAGCAGGTCTTTAAAAACAACTCCATCGTTTTAATCAGGATTATTTCTTCAGTACAAAAAAGATAAAGGGATTTTTTTTTTTTTTTTTTTTTTACTTTATTTATTTATTTATTTATTGTTCGGTTGTTTTCTAAATTAAGACTTTTCAAAATAAATGTAAATTATTGTTGTTGAGGTTTTTTTTTAAGCCTTCAGGGTCATGAAACTCAATATTATTTTTACCAAAACTTTATTTTGAAACCAAATCCTTTTGATGAAAACAGGACAAGAATCAATAAATTCTAAGAAAATTTAAAAAAAATGTCTGGATATTAATTTGACTTGCAAATAATTAGTGAAATATTTGCAGCTAATTTAAATCTCTGATCCAAATAGAATAAATTGAATTCTGCAAATACATTCAGAAAACTTGGATTTGCTTGTTTTTTAAATATTTTGTTTTACTGTTCGATGATTATAATTGTTTAAAATATTAATTTAAAAGCATGTTTGTTTGTTTGTTTGTGTCTCAGGCCTACAGCGCCGGCCGAGGTTACCCTCCTCCTCCCCCATCCAGACGCTACAACTGGAATTAAACTCAAAGTGGGACTTTGGGATTTTATGGAACGGGCGATTATTTTTAGGGGAACCATAATGTCATCTTCTGACATATTTTCTTCATTTTAGTGTCTTGTACAATTTGTTTTCTCTCTCTCGTTTTATTTTGAGAAAACTGTGATGTAATTTGTGATTTTTATGAGAAGCAGCAGGTCTAACAGAGAAATCTCTCTGAAGTGGTTCATGTTTAAAAAAAAAGAAGAAAAAAAAAAAAAGTAGTAAATGAAATGCAAGAAAAACAATGGTGTGGGTTATATTCATCAGACAGGAAATGGGTTTTCAAAATAAATTAGAATCCCACTTAGATTTAAAAAGGGGGGAAAAAACGATTCAAAATTCACTTATTTTTAATCTCCAAACTGAATTTTTCTTACAAGATGAAACGTTGTTAATATTCCTGAAGAATATTTGATTAATTTAGATATTTTTTTTTTTATTTTTTTTTAGCTACAATTAAAAATGTCTGAGATTCACTCTTTGTTCCAAAAAAACCCGAAATCTGCTCTCATTTTTTGCTTGAATTTTGCTTCAGTGTTCACAGAAAGAAACGTTGACTGTCCAAAATGAAACGATCATTTATTCAATACTGGAAACATTAAAATCAGTTGTAACAAACGATGTTTGAGGATTTGAAAATATTTCTCCGTTCGTTGGTTCCGAGCTGCGCAGCGTCGCTTGTGTTTTTCAGACCGGTTTCTATTGCTTCTCTTTGTTAAACCTGCAATAATTTAGTCGTGGAAGTGGAAGAGGGTTTGGGGGGCACGCGGGGGGAGTGCATCATCCTGGATCTCCTCAAATTCAATTTCTGTGTTTTGTTTCAGCAGCAGTCATATCTGTCATTTACAAAAAAGACGTAACAAATAGTTCATGTGGAGGCGGGAGGAAATAACTCATCATCGGCATTCAGTCCAGCTTCGAGCCTCGACATGTTCCGTTGCGTTTTGCAGCTTATTGCTCAAAAACACGACGTGTCCGTTGAGTCCCTGCGTGCCTAAAGGAAGCAGAACTTTACGCACGGAAAGAGAAACCAATCTGGTGCCTGTTTTTGTCCTGCAGTCGGTTCTCGGGGACAAAACCAGAAATCCATCCGGGGACTGACGCCCTGCAGGCCCGCTCCCGCGCCCGGTGCTCTCGGTATCCTACCAAGTCCTCCCGTACAGCAGGTTGGAGCCGATCATGCTGTTGGTGTACTCGATGAGCGCCGCGTCCGTCTGCGTCATGTTGATCTGAGCGTGCAGTCCCAGCGGGGGACTGGGGGACAAATCCTCCAGCTCCTCCGTGGACGACAGCTGGTTCACCTGCTGCTGCTGCTGCTGCTGCGGGGTCGCCGTCATGGCCTCACCCGAGCCGTTCTGTCGGTTCCCGGTGTGGGTGGAGCCGCTGGAGTCGGTCCGGCAGCCCTTATCGTTCTTGGAGAGGACCGGGGACACGGAAGAGGACCGGCGGGTCGTCGTGCACTGTCCTCCTCCTCCACCGCTGTCCTGCTGCAGCTGCTGCACGCTCTTGTCCTTGGACTGCCGCTTCAGCTTGTACCGGTGGTTCTGGAACCAGATCTTCACCTGGTTCGGTGTGAGGTGGATGAGCCCGGCCAGGTGCTCCCTCTCCGGGGCGGACAGGTACTTCTGCTGCTTAAAGCGCCGCTCCAGCTCGTACACCTGCGCCTGGGAGAAGAGCACGCGCCGCTTCCTCCGCGGCGCCGCGTGCAGCGTCACCATGGACTTGGCGCCGGAGTCCATCCCGGCCAGGCCGCCCACCATCCCGGGCATGTTCATCCCGGCGGACGGGCCCATGAATCTGGAAACTTGGAGGAAAAATCATCAAGACTGCATGAAACAATCAAATTAAATTGCGTCAACATCATAAATCACATTCTTATTTACTAATAAACAAACTACACGGTCCTCTATTAATATCGGGTCCTTCAAAAACAATAGAAACTTTATTAAATTAGAAATTGACAAGAGGCGAAAAGTGCAGCTTCTTGCAGGGTAAATTAATTTAATTTTATCAAAGGAAAACTGGATCATTTTTAAATAAATGGAGCCCAATACATTTTTATTTAATCAATCAATGTCATTATGGAGCATCACCAACACCGAAGTCAAAATAGGGCAAATAAAATGGCAACTAATTAGAATTCAGTTATTAAAAAGTTTATTTTTGACTCAACCAACATTTAAAATAACTACAGAAATATAAACTCAGGAAATTAAACTATCTTAAGGCCTGTTTTAAAAAGACAATAATTAACATTATAGCGGAAAATTTAGATCTAAATTTGAGTTCAAGCAAAAATCTACCAAAATAAAAGAGTTCACAAACTTCTCTCCTCTACAAACTGTGGACCGGGTCTTACTTGTCGGGTACCGGGGCTCCGGGTTGCTGTACCACGCCGCCGCCCCGCCGCCTCGCACCGTCTCCTGGTAGGACGGCAGGTCTCCCACGTTCCCGATGCCGCCGTTGCAGAACCCGCCGACGGCTCCGGAGAACTGCGGCACCCCGTGGGGCACGTGGTAGGACCCGCCTGGGGGGCCCAGGGCTGCTGCTGCTGCGGTGGCTGAGGAAGAGGAGGAGGAGGAGGATGAAGAGGAGGAGGACAGGTGGTGATGATGGTGGTGGTGGTGATGGTGGTGGAGGTGAGGCGGCGGCTGCTGCTGCTGGTGATGCTGGTGATGCTGGTGATGCATACCGGGCTGGGAGACCTGCGGCTGCCGGTAGGCCCCCAGCGGGGCTCCGAGGCACCCCGCCGCGGGCTCCATCCCTCCGAACCTGCGGTAGCTGTCCTCCATCGGGCTCAAAATGTCAGTCACTGAGAAGGGGGTGGAGTGCCTTGGGCTCAAGGACATGGTTCGGCCCCACCGTGCCCTCCGGTCCGGTCCGGTCCGGTCCGCTGCTGCCTCTGGCTGGATGTGCTGGGCTGTCTGCCTGTGTCCCCCTCCCTCCCTCCGGCGTCCTGCTTCTGGTGTCTCGCTGGGAAGAAGTCCAGCTGATCGGCTGCAGGAGGAGACCAGTTGCCCTTATCCCGCCGGACCGCGCGGGGGGGCGGAGCGACGCGGACAGCAGCCAACAATGACAGCATGGCAGAGGTGAGCAGAGGGAATGGTTTGGACCTACTTTGTGCTGCCGCCGGTTCTGAAGATTCACTTGAATAAAGTCTCTTATCTCATTAAAAAGATACTTCAGAGCCTTTCATTTAATAAAGAACTGAAAAGATGATCAAATCTGATATTTTCCTCCAGATGAGACTTTTTGACTCTTTGAAACACTTCAGCTATAAAATGAGTTCATGTCAGTTTGAGCTGCAGTCACAGCTTCATATCTTACTGTTCACAGGAACTCCTTCTTCAGCCTTCATAAACTCTGATTTGATTATTTTACACGTTAAAGTCTGCTTGTCAAACTTATTTATTCTGTAAATTAACTTTATTATTCATTTAAATGTTATTAATCTAATCTGCTGGTTTTTTTGTTGTTGTTGCAGATTATAAAGTTCAGAAAATAATCATCAGCTGCCTGAAACCTGCAGATACTGAAGTTTGTTTTTATATTCTACTTTTTTATTCTGTTTTTCTGCATTTTATAAAATATTACAGCTCTGACCTAAATCATAAAATATATTCAGAATAAGACTATTTATTAGTAATAGTGTTTAGATTTTAATCATTCTTTGGTGCTTTAAAGTCGTTAATAATAATAAAAAATAAATAATAATTCTGTTATTAATGTATGATGATTAATTTGATAATGTTGCAGCTTTTGTTTAATGTGTTTGTCGATAAGTTTAATTTCATTTAAATTGAATTCATCATTTGGTGGAAAAAGGTTTCGTTTTTTTTAAATGTGAATTTCTTGATTTTCTATTTGGACAAAATAAAAATTGGAGCCACAGAAGAAACTAAATAATTTTTTTTATATTGTATTAATGAAAATAAAAACCACAAACTTTTAAAAATCGGAACCTTTTATATAACGCGAACTCTGACCTCAATCTGTGGATTTAGTTGTATTTTTGCTGCAGAGTTCAGACTTTAATTACAGATTTTCTGACTCAGACTTCAGAAGATTTCCAGCCTTTTTCTCTCTTTTTCCTCCTCAGAGTTTCAAAGATTTCCAGCCTTTTTCTCTCTTTTTCCTCCTCAGAGTTTCAAAGATTTCCAGCCTTTTTCTCTCTTTTTCCTCCTCAGAGTTTCAAAGATTTCCAGCCTTTCTCTCTTTTTCCTCCTCAGAGTTTCAAAGATTTCCAGACTTTTTCTCTCTTTTTCCTCCTCAGAGTTTCAAAGATTTCCAGCCTTTTTCTCTCTTTTTCCTCCTCAGAGTTTCAAAGATTTCCAGCCTCTCGTCTTCTTCAGTTTCCTCCTTAACGAACAACAATCCACCTTTAAACGTGCGCGTTCAGTCCGAGCAGCCAATCACCTGCTGACCTGCGGCGTCACGTCACTTCGCGTCCTTTTTGTAGTTTCCTGAGAAGCGAGGCAGGACGCGCGTGTTGCTCTCCGGTGCACCGCTGCAGGAGGGACCGGGACCGGCACCGGCAACCGGACCGGAGCTTCATCCCGGCCCCGAGCTGCTGCTGCTGCTGCTGCGGGTCGTCAGAGGTAACCGGATGTGTTTACAGATGTTTCTGTTCACTTTATCGTCACTTTATTATTTATTATTAATTATTAATGTGATTATATCGCTATGATATTCTTCCAATACGTTGTTATACAGATTTAATTGAAACTTATTTAAGGCTCTGTATTGTTCTAATGATCCCACAGGGACTTATAATGGGTCTTTGTTTATTTATAATCAGTTTAAGGTGAATTAATTATAATATTATATTCTCTGACGTCACGTTAAATTCATAACGACAATATGTTTCCTCTGCACAGGGCTCAATAGTTTCTGATTTATAACGTCTTTATTTTACTTTTTATTTTTACTATTACTGACCTAAAAGAGGCTTTTGGTAAATGTTATGATATCATAAGATTAAAGTGTCTGAGGAGGTTTATGATGAGTTCAAGGTGAAAATATTTCACGTAAAAACACTGGAAGGCGATTTTTAACTCTTAATAAATATACATGAACATAATTAAAGGTTCATCTGGTACTCTAAAGTTACCTTTAGCGTTTCTGTTCGACTTTAATCACTTTGTTGGATTTTAAACTATGACTTTTAAAATGTTAGGATATCATAATGTTGTGTAATATGATATCATGACATGTCTGGTTTAAAAACACAGAAATAGTTTTAATGTGTTTTTAATCCTCATACATCTTTTTTTTTAAAGTTTATTGACTTTAAGAGGTTTATGACGAGTTAAATGTAAATTTATTGCATTTAAATACATTGAAAGGCATTTTAAACCCTTAATAATATGTGAACATGATAATAATATTAACATCTCTACACATACAAGGCCATCATGTTGCCCTTGCTCCTCAGGTTTATGACTTTTTCTACATTTTATTGACTTTAAAAAAGGGTTTTAGAAAATGTTCTAATATCACAATATTTCCACAAAGACTTCTGAAGTGTCTGAGGTGTTTTATGACGCGTTTAAGGTCGAAATATTGAAGGTAAATACAGTAAAACTTGGTGTTTTTGACCTATAATGTATCTATTCTACTGTTTATTAACTTTATGTTGACCTAAGAGAGGCTTTTAGAAAATATTATAATATCATGTATAACGTTTAGTGTGTCTGAGGTGATTTAAGGTCAAAATATTTCACGTAAATACACTGAAAGCTGTTTTTAATTCTTAATAAATACACTAACAGATGTAAAGGTGCCTCTGGTGCTCTGAAGTTTCTGGTGAGACTTTTACTTGTACTAATAATGATCCTGTCATAACGAGTTTATGGAGAATTAATTACATCTGAACAGACTTTTTATTCATTATTTACTAAAATGACTTCTAATGTGTCTGATGTAGATCAGATGAGATGTCAATATATTAAATTCTATAACAATACTAATTCCAATTATGACTTTTCTAAGAGCGCTTCAGATATTTACTCTCTTTAAAAGTAACAGTACCAAAGTTTCAAAATAAGTTCAAGTAAAAGTTCTGCACTAAAATAAAAGAATGTAAAAGTTTTATCATCAAAAATAATTTAAGAAAAGTAAAAGGGCTTTTTTTTATTGTTCGGTTTGAAATGTGAGCGGATGATTAATACAGTAAGAAAATTAACCCATTTATGATGTCTTTATGATGAGCGGAGTCAGAGGGGCGGGGCTAATCCCAGCTGACTGAGGGTGAATAAAACTTGTTTATTTTGTTGTCAAATTTAACATTTTATTTTTTAATGTATCGTGTTTTTTTTGTTAAACTTATTAAACTAAAGTAACTAGATGCTAAAAAATGATGAAGTCAGTGAAACAGAAATTTCAGTTTTTCCCTCTGAAATGTGGTGAAATGTAAAAAAAGCACAAAGTGGAAATAATGAATTGAGTTTACAGGAAGTTTTCTGTAGAGAAAGTTTCAGCACTTCTTGATTTAAACACCTGAAGTGTCTTTACAGATCACAGATCACCATTTAAACCATTTAAACTATTTAAACCATCGTTACAGGGAATAAAAATAACAAAGACAGTATAAATTAAACTAAAACTGCAGTTTTCTGAGGGTGTTTGAGGAGAAAGTTCTGAATCTTGTGTGAAATCTGAACTTTATCCTTCATGAGAAGTTCTATTCATGTTTTTCTCCAAAATGTAAATGTCCAGATAGAAAGAAGCAGGTTGTTCACAAAGGACTGAAATCTTTCTCGTGTCTTTCTTCTCTTTCAGCGTCTCCGTCTTCTGATTTCCGTCCATCTGAAGGTGAGTTGAACTCCTTTAAAACAATCTTCCTGCAAATCAGAGAAGAAAAGCTTCTTCTTCTTGGCGTGTTTTCCTCCGGCGGGCTTCTCAATAGGATGCAAGAAGAAACAGAAAGTTCAGTAGGTTTTGTCAGTGTTTAATATGAGCTGGGATGTTTCCTCCAGCTGCTTCTTTAACTTAAGACTCACCTGCAGACAAGATTTTATGATTTTGCTTCAATATTCCAGCCCTCAAGATGCCTTTTCAAAATAAGATATTATTCATTTATGATACAATAGTATAAAAAAAAAGCTGCACAAATGACAACAAGTCCTTCAACGATGACGTAAAGATTTTTCGCCTCTATTTAGTTCATTTTAGGCACAAAAACTTCACCAGGTTATAGAGAAGGTCGGGATTTTTTAATTAAAATAGAAGACCTTTGTTGTCATGGTTACAATGAGAAACATTTTGTTAAGCACCAGAAAGTTTAAGTCCAATGTTTTGTTGGCCCACCCGTCAACCCCGACCTCCTCCCTTTTGTCCGTGGCTCTGCAACTACGTCACCTTACTTCCTCTTTCCTTCCTGTAATGATTATTGCGGCCACTAGAGGGTGCTGTTACTTAAACCTAAACTGCTAACATGCTAACGACAGCAGCACATTCTTATATGCTACTTGTAATATTTCAGCATGCAGTCATAAAACAAGAAAACAATCAAACCAATTGACGGTGACACCAAGAAAGCCCACCTGGTGTCTCCTGACCTGACGCCTTCATCGGTCTTGGACAGTGAAGCTCCGCCCCTCTTGAAACGTGATGTCATCAGAACACCCGTAGACTTTCTGAACATTTCAAGGGTCTCTGTTGACCGTTTACAGAGTTTGATACACAAAAAAACATCTCCAATTCTGTCGTAGAAATCACTGCATGGGCTCAGGAACACTCGGCTGTGAGCGGACATGTTTTCTTTTTCCCAAAAATCTGATGTTTCTCTGCTCTACTTTCAGGTCGATGGTGAAATCACAAATGTTCACGTACCAGTGGCCACAAAAAACATCACAACACGTAGACACGGAACAACCTCTGAGACCTCTACGGAGAACCTCGGGGACGTCTACGGAGAACCTCGGAGACCTCTACGGAGAACCTCGGAGACCTCTACGGAGAACCTCGGGGACGTCTACGGAGAACCTCGGAGACCTCTACGGAGAACCTCGGGGACCTCTACGGAGAACCTCGGAGACCTCTACGGAGAACCTCGGGGACCTCTACGGAGAACCTCGGGGATGTCTACGGAGAACCTCGGAGACCTCTACGGAGAACCTCGGGGACCTCTACGGAGAACCTCGGGGACGTCTACGGAGAACCTCGGGGACGTCGACGGAGAACCTCGGAGACGTCTACGGAGAACCTCGGGGACCTCTACAGAGAACCTCGGAGATGTCTACGGAGAACCTCGGGGACCTCTACAGAGAACCTCGGAGATGTCTACGGAGAACATCGGGGACCTCTACGGAGAACCTCGGAGACGTCTACGGAGAACACCGGGGACCTCTACGGAGAACCTCGGAGATGTCTACGGAGAACCTCGGGGACCTCTACAGAGAACCTCGGAGATGTCTACGGAGAACATCAGGGACCTCTACGGAGAACCTCGGAGACGTCTACGGAGAACACCGGGGACCTCTACGGAGAACCTCGGGGACCTCTACGGAGAACATCGGGGACCTCTACGGAGAACCTCGGGGACATCGACGGAGAACCTCGGAGACATCTACGGAGAACCTCGGGGACATCGACGGAGAACCTCGGAGACGTCTACGGAGAACCTCGGGGACCTCTACGGAGAACCTCGGGGACCTCTACGGAGAACCTCGGAGATGTCTACGGAGAACCTCGGGGATGTCTACGGAGAACCTCGGGGACGTGAGCATAGGACAACATTTTCTTCACGTGGACCCCATCGACGACGTGATTGAAGTTTCTGTTGATCCGCGTCTTCGTCGGCAGCACGTTGACTTTTCAAGCCGTGTTCTCGGTTCTCAGACTGAACAAAGGGTTCCTGTTGCGTCTCTCTGCCTTCGGTGGGCGACTGAGACATTAAAGGTGCCAACAAAGTTCTGTTCAATGTTTCTGTGAGCACAAAACCAGACGAACCAAAAGCAGAATAATTGAGCGAAGAATCTTGTTTTAGCATCTTTTATTACCATTTTTCTTAAAATGAAATCAAGATAAAGATTTTTCTTTGGACCTGTTGAAACTTGACCAGGTATCTTTTCTGTTTCTCCAGACCTGGTCCTCGGCGCTCCGAAACAAACCCACCTGTGGTGTCGACTCATGTCTCCGACCGAGGCTAAAGGTCGGGGGGGGGGGGGAGGAGGTGGTGGTGGGGGAGGGGGGGCACTTAACTACAACCTCTATTTGTATGAATCCGTCCTTTACATCTCCTGCCTCATCGTTTCCTTTCATTTCCCTCCGCAGACCGCGGCTCTCCGCCGGCCTCTCTGTCCGTCGCCCCTCAGTTTAATCTTCGGCTCTCCGGAGGAGCATTAGGCCAAGCAGCTGGGGCCCCTGAACGCCTCTTGAAAAGGCAGCCCACTCCAACCGTGGGGGGGGGGGGGGGCTCAGACCACCTGGCTCCTGAAACACTGAAAAATGCACCGGCCAATAACTCCACACCACGACGTCCGGACTTAAAGGAAAAGGCTGGCGGTTTTCTGAATTATAAACTTCACGAGAACAAAACGAGATCTAATATTCGTCGTTGCTCAAATCCTCCGAAGACGTAAATCTGGTTTCATTTTTTAGAAGCTCAGAAACAAAACAAACGTGAAAGGGTTGGGGACTATTTTCAGCGGCGGATGAATGTGTCTTCTTGAGTATTTGGTGCCTCAGGGGGCAGTAATAGTTGTGTTCAAGTCTTTTTGTATAAATATGTAATAAAAAACACATTATTTAATTTTTTTATTAATAACTTCACTTTATTCAGGAAACAGCAGAATTTATGCAAATTCAAACATTCTCCACAAAATTTGTGGGAACTTCCAATTTCTTTAAATTCTTGCGATTTTTTTTTTTTCTGCAAGAAAACATCGTGAGCAGAATCTCTGCTGAAAGTATGACATCATGAAGTCTCCTTTCAATATAAAACTGACTATATTACCAAAAATAACTGTTCATTTCCAACCAGCGAGGCTCCGCCCCCTCTCCTCTCACCATCAAAACAAACTGCTGCTAGCTAACAGCAACAACAGGAAGTGACGGGGTTTGTGGGAAATGTGGTCTTATGATGAACACGGAAAATGTTCAATGAGTTTTCTCCACTTCCAGATGGAAGAGACTGAACTTTGTTTTAGTGTTGAATTAACATGAATTAAAAAGCATCTAAAGCTCTTATTTTGAAGGCAGATGTGTTCTTTGTTTCTATATTACAGTCCAAAGCTCTTATTTTGAAGGCAGATGTGTTCTTTGTTTCTATATTACAGTCTAAAGCTCTTATTTTGAAGGCAGATGTGTTCTTTGTTTCTATATTAGTCTAAAGCTCTTATTTTGAAGGCAGATGTGTTCTTTGTTTCTATATTACAGTCCAAAGCTCTTATTTTGAAGGCAGATGTGTTCTTTGTTTCTATATTACAGTCTAAAGCTCTTATTTTGAAGGCAGATGTGTTCTTTGTTTCTATATTAGTCTAAAGCTCTTATTTTGAAGGCAGATGTGTTCTTTGTTTCTATATTACAGTCCAAAGCTCTTATTTTGAAGGCAGATGTGTTCTTTGTTTCTATATTTCAGTCTAAAGCTCTTATTTTGAAGGCAGATGTGTTCTTTGTTTCTATATTTCAGTCTAAAGCTCTTATTTTGAAGGCAGATGTGTTCTTAGTTTCTATATTTCAGTCTAAAGCTCTTATTTTGAAGGCAGATGTGTTCTTTGTTTCTATATTTCAGTCCCAGACGGTCTGTTCTGGAAAGATTCGTCACTTTAGACTCTTTTCATCCCTTTGAGCCGCGTGATGGTTCTCTGAGTTCAACACAGGAAGACAAACACATTACAGGTAGAATATTTCTGTGATGTGCAGCAGGATTATTTTCACAGGAAGTCAGCACAGATTACTCCTCAGCAGCGGGGGGGTAAAAATTTAAAAAAAATTTTTTATTTTACTTGCAATTTTTGCTAATTTCTGCAATTTTACAGCAGAAAACTCAATGTTTCGGTAAAAGTCGCAGCAAAATCCAAAAGTTTAAACCTGCAATGTTTTTCTGTGTATTCTTCTTTTTCCTCATCAAAGGTTACTCACGTTTCAGGAAGAAAAAAGGTTTCCTCTTGACCTGGTTATAGTGGGGGGGGGGGGATGACGCAGGAGGTCAGAGGTCACGCATCCAGGAGGGCTCTTCAGAAATCATGCAGTGTGTCTGTGTGCAAGTCGATGCAGGTCAAGAGTGTGTGTGTGTGTGTGTGTGTGTGTGTGTGTGTGTGTGTGTGTGTGTGTGTGTGTGTGTGTGTGTGTGTGTGTGTGTGTGTGTGTGTGTGTGTGTGTGTGTGTGTGTGTGTGTGTGTGTGTGTGTGTGTGTGTGTGTGTGTGTGTGTGTGTGTGTGTGTATGTGTGTGTGTGTGTGTGTGTGTGTCTGTGTGTGTGTGTGTGTGTGTGTGTGTGTGTGTGTGTGTGTGTGTGTGTGTGTGTGTGTGTGTGTGTGTGTGTGTGTGTGTGTGTGTGTGTGTGTGTGTATGTGTATGTGTATGTGTCTGTGTGCAAGTCGATGCAGGTCAAGAGTGTGTGTGTGTGTGTGTGTGTGTGTGTGTGTGTGTGTGTGTGTGTGTGTGTGTGTGTGTGTGTGTGTGTGTGTGTGTGTGTGTGTGTGTGTGTGTGTGTGTGTGTGTGTGTGTGTGTGTGTGTGTGTGTGTGTGTGTGTGTGTGTGTGTGTGTGTGTGTGTGTGTGTGTGTGTGTGTGTGTGTGTGTGTGTGTGTGTGTGTGTGTGTGTGTGTGTGTGTGTGTGTGTGTGTGTGTGTGTGTGTGTGTGTGTGTGTGTGTGTGTGTGTGTGTGTGTGTGTGTGTGTGTGTGTGTGTGTGTGTGTGTGTGTGTGTGTGTGTGTGTGTGTGTGTGTGTGTGTGTGTGTGTGTGTGTGTGTGTGTGTGTGTGTGTGTGTGTGTGTGTGTGTGTGTGTGTGTGTGTGTGTGTGTGTGTGTGTGTGTGTGTGTGTGTGTGTGTGTGTGTGTGTGTGTGTGTGTGTGTGTGTGTGTGTGTGTGTGTGTGTGTGTGTGTGTGTGTGTGTGTGTGTGTGTGTGTGTGTGTGTGTGTGTGTGTGTGTGTGTGTGTGTGTGTGTGTGTGTGTGTGTGTGTGTGTGTGTGTGTGTGTGTGTGTGTGTGTGTGTGTGTGTGTGTGTGTGTGTGTGTGTGTGTGTGTGTGTGTGTGTGTGTGTGTGTGTGTGTGTGTGTGTGTGTGTGTGTGTGTGTGTGTGTGTGTGTGTGTGTGTGTGTGTGTGTGTATGTGTGTGTGTGTGTGTGTGTATGTGTTTATACTTTCAAGTTTCATTAACGGTCCAGTTTGTAGAATTTAATCGGATCTATTGACAGAAATGTAAGTTATTCATAATGATGTTGTTGTGAGTGTAAAATCCAGGAAGTTTCAGAAGTCCTTGAGGAAGCAGGACTTCGTCCTCAGAGCCGCCGTGTTGTGTTTCTACAGGAGCCCAGAAGGGACAAACCGAACCACCAGACATAATAAGGACGGACTGTCATGTGTTTCATGAGTTTCACATCCATTGTTGATTCCCCGACAGGAAGGGGAGGAGTCTTTAGTTGGTTGCAATCTGTAAACTCACCACTAGACGTCACTAACTCCTGCAGACTGCTGCTTTAATTTAATATTTATATGAATACAACATAACAGGATGATCACACTACACATATCATCAACATATATACCAAATTCAATGATTATACATTTGTATATAGAATATACGTGTACGCAGGAAGTTCAGAGACTCTGAACCTCTGTGTACTGTGAGTATAAATACTCTATATTTATGTGTACTTTACAATAATATAACTTAAAAAAATACTTCCCAGAAGTTGATTAAATATGATCGAAGTGAGCTTCATTTACATCAGATTCTGGGACATATTTCATCTCTGAAGAGCTGCTGTCAGGGTGAAGTGAGGTTCAGGTTGGAGAGAGGGGCTGGAGGGGAGGGGCTGAGGGGGGGCTGCATTATGTTACTGGGGCCCTTACGTGTGTGTCGCTCTCTGAGACTCTGGAGCGCCACCATGAGGTTGAGATTAAAAAAATTATAAATCATATATGTATATATATAAATATATACAGTATATATATATATATATACTGTATATATTTATTGCCCTAAATAAATCGGGTTTTTTATATTTGATATTTGAGTAATTCTTCCAACAATGATGTATATATACAGTATATATGTATATATATATGTATGTATATATTGCACTAAATAAATCGGTTTTTTTTTTACATTTGATATTTGAGTAATTCTTCCAACAATGATGTGTTAATAAACAAATGTGTTTTAACAAATTAGTACCATGATCAATACTGGTTTTGGATATTAAATAAACTGTAAGTTGCTGATCATTCTCAGAACTGCATTTGTATATTACATCTTATATTTGTTCAAAAAGCAACTTGTTTTACATGTAAATAAATGATTGATGCCTGAGTCCACCACCAGGGGGCGCTGCAGACAGGATAATGTCACTATCCATCCATCTATCTATCTGTCTATAATATTACTTGGAGAATCAAACCAGTGTGAGCTACACTCCAGGCCAGCAGGGGGCGATGAGCAGTTGTCGTGATTGTTACTTAATAAGATCCTCCTAAGTGTGTTTTTTGATGGCAGGAGGTTCACGCAACTAAAAGTGTCCTCAGATCAGGTGTGCAGCGCTGAACGTCCTCCACACAGATGCAGGTGAGTGTTTTACATCTTACAGTATTATGTTCTACTGTTTAATGGCAGTTGAATAATTAAATATAAATTAATATGAGAAAGAAAGAACGAAGAAAAAATTAAACTAAAATCTGGTTTTCTTTCAGATAAACATTTAAAGTTATCACTTTTACAAGTTTGATTTGGCACAATTTCAGTTATTTTTTTTAAAATGCTGATGATTTAAGTTTTTAAGATTTAAACAACATGAAATGTTATTTATGACTCGTGATATCATCTGTTGTGATGTTCAGAGGTTTCACTTCGAGATAAGAAGAAAACTCTGCAAAAGCGTGATTTGATCAAGCTTCTGCTGCCACCTGCTGGCTGCACGGAGAACAGCAAGGCTGATGTCAGCTGTAGTTCTTTTATTTTGTTCAAATAATTTGAACTCTAATCAGAAGAAATATAAACAGACATCGATAGATTATGGTGAACCTCAAACATGTGGCAACATTTAAAAATTGAACTGGACCTGGGATTAGAGATTATAGAATATATTTTTTAAATAGACTAAATTAAATGAGACTCAATGGAGTCACTGAGAGGAAAAGAAATAAACAGGAAAAAGAAGAAAACACTAATCTGAGATCAGAATAACGAATCAATAAAATATGACTGAAAATAAATTCAATAAACCTTTGATAAAAAATGTAAACATGAGATGAAAAAAGTGTCTGAATGAGTCACAATATTTTTATATTCTTTTAATTCCTCTTCGTCCTCTTCATGTAGTATAAAATGTTGAGATGGTTAACGGACAGAAAGGAGCAGCTTTACGAGTTCTAGATTAGTTCTCATATAAACACCTTAACAATCATCAGCTGTTCAAACCGAACGCAGACGAACTGGTTTCACACTGAAACAACACACTTTGATTTCAGTCATTATTATGATCCATAAATGTGAAATAAATAACAGATAATCCACTTTGTTGCTGCAAATGTGACGTCACTAACATGTTAAACAACATCTGGTTGAAGTTTAATAAGTCTGTGAGGAATCAGATAAATCCATAACTCTGACTTCTTATGTTCATTGTTGGTTTTGATCTTTTCAGTAAATATCGTGAAAAGAAGAAAAATGTTTAATGAGCTCAAAACAAGAAAAACCACCAGACTGGTCCTTTAAACTCCGAGGTTGGCTCCTCCCCCTCCTCTGTCTCTTCTTCCCTTGTATGGCAGCAGGTGACACATAATGTTTGTCTCAAAGCTTTAACCCCCCCATCCCACCGAGATGAGCTGACCTCTGACCCCCCCCCCCTAAACACACACACATGTGGGGGTGGGGGGGGGGAGGTCTTTTTTTCTTTGTCAGACTCAGTAAAAAGCTCCTGAATGAAGTCGTCTGTTTCAGTAATCCGGTCAAAACAAAGATGTTCCGCTGAAAGAGGCTAAAACCAGAAAAGAGGTTGTTTTTTTTGTGACATTTTCCTCCTGACAAACTCAGTTTAGCTCTAAAGAGGAAGTGTGACCTTTGACCCACGAACCCCTGAAAATATCACGGACATTATTTGTCTCTGAAACTCACCACTTTACATACTTGACATCGGAGCTAGTTAGCTTAGCATAAAGGCGTGAAACAGAATCGTACTTGTTTAATTTTGATCAAATTCCTGGACGTTTGTGGTTTTGCGTGGAGTAGCTGGTCCGACTGAGTTTCTCACCTTTAGACCGAGACGCCTGGTTTCCAGTCGTTATGCTAAGCTAAGCTAACCAGCTACTTCAGCAACCCGGTATTGCACGAGCGCGTGTAATGCACACGTCAGTCCACTAGAGGAGATCGTGTTCACTGTTTATGAGCAGAGTCCGTCTGAACAGCGCCCTCTTCTGGTACTCACCATGCCGGCCCTCTGAAGGAGCCTCCAGTTCACCGGTTGTGATGTTTTTGCTGACGTTTGAAGAGACCGTGAAAGCTTGTTCTTAGATGTTAAGCTGATATATTCTGATTTTAGTCGTGTAGAGTTTTTCTTTGTAATTTAAATAAAGCGTCCGGGGAAATGTAGATGTTCTCCCTAGCTATATTGTTAGCTAGCTGTCAATATAGCTTTAATTTGAAAGGACTAAAACAACTAAATCACTCATTAACAACCCCAAAGCATCATGTTGCAGTTCATGTTGTCGTGATCGATATTTTCTCCTTTGCAGATTGTTAGAAACATAAATATCCGTTTTTCCCATTAAAAATAGATAAAACTCTCCTCTTCCTTTTAATCATGATGTGGTCCATCAGATTTTTCCTCGCGGCTCCTCGGGGGGTCCTAATCCTGAGTTTGGGAACCGTATGATCCTCAAGCTGCTCTGATGTTTCTGATCCGGAGGACAGAAACACGGATCATTATAAACCACCAATTAACACACGTTAGACGTTGGTCACATCACAGCATCTTTTCTCAAACGCACCAAACTCCATTCAAGAAATTTACATTTGTACTTTTTTAGGAAGATTATAAATAAACCTCTAACGAACAAACATGTTCCTTCTGATGACTTGACTTCTCTTTAAAGTGAGATTTGATCTGTTTTATTCACGTCATAGCAAAATATTAAAACAATTATTCAGCTTTCAGCAGAACTCCTCAGGAAGAAGACACCAAATGGCTCAATACAACTTTTAGACACAAATATCAAAGCAAACAAGAAAGTTCAGGAACCGAACAGTCCAAATCTTTAATTCATTTTGACTCATTCATGTATTTACAAGATCAGGCGTAAGTCACGCTCTTAACATGCAGCAAACTATTCATAAAATGCGTGTTGTGCATCTCAGGAATTAAAAATAGTTGATAAAGAAGAAGAAAATCCTCATGTTCCTCTCAGAGCGACCGCAGGAATGAAACCTCTCCTCCAACTTTTATTTACCGTCATAAATATCCAGTTTATTACAAATCAACTCACCAACATTATAAATAGATCTAGAAAACACAACGAGAGAAATCTGCCAGTAAAAGTGACATTTCTGCAGCAAACACAACAAAATGAATCTCACAAAGTGGCAAAAAAACAAAAAACATTTTGGTTTTTTTTTTTTTAAATCAGTTCAACTTCAAGTTTTTCTATTTAACAGAAGCAGAGAAGTTTTAGAGGTGTTGCGAGTCTGAATGAGGACAAAAGGCTTTTGTTCTCTGTGATAAAGGATGAAAATGAAAATCAAGACATTTTCCAAGCTGCTTGGAGTTTGAGAGAATTTCACCTTTACAGGAATAAATGTCCCAGAAACGGTCAGTCAGAGTCTTCAATGAGGAGCGTGAAGTGAACTTGAACTTTCTGGTTTTGTTCTGATTCTGTCCAGACTCACTCTCTCTGCAGAACACTGTCCTGAATGGACCAGAGTCCATTCAAAAAAGATGGAATTTTCTCCTCTGTACTCTGAGCAGAACACCAATCATGGTAAGATCACGTGACGTGTCTCCCTGAGTCAAAGTTTTGGGCTTCACCAGCTCCAGTGGTACACGTGTGCCAGCTGCTGCGGCAGGCCGGGCTGCTCCGGGCCGAGCGCGGGCTGCAGCAGTGGGGAGTAGGCACACAGAGGCAGGCCGAGCCCGGACCGCAGGGTTGCCTCCAGGTCCTGCGCTGTGATCCGGCTGCAGGACTTCCCGTCCCGCACCAGGACCGGGATGGCGACCCGGCGGGCCGGCAGCAGCTGCAGCGCCTCCGGGCTGCGCTCGGCCCGGGCTCGCTTCATCTTGTACCGGTGGTTCTGGAACCAGATCTTCACCTGGTTCGGGGTGAGACGGACCAGCCCGGCCAGGTGCTCCCTCTCCGGGGCGGACAGGTAGCGCTGCTGCCGGAAGCGGCGCTCCAGCTCGAAGGTCTGCGCCTTGGAGAAGAGCACGCGCCGCTTCCGGCTGCGGCTCTTCTGCGCCTCAACGCGCGGCGGCTCGCGCTCCGCGTCCCGGGACTCATCCGTGGAGAGCTCGGGGGACTTCAGGTCGAGACGGGACTCTAAGGACAGACCGTGTACTGCAGGGGGAAACAGAGTAATCGGATTACTCTCAGGACTCGGATTACTCTGAAACCAACAGGAGAGCTCGAAGAAATTTAACCAACAACTAAGTTCTTCCAAAAAGACAAAGAATTCATTTTCTCTCCTGCAGAAATCAGATAATGTCACATTTTGAATGTCGGAGTCATTCCAGCTCAGATTTCTGTATAATATATATTTATATATATATATTAGAATATATTTCCTCACGTTGAACTCTATTAACAAAATCCGATTTTTAAACTCATTTTAAATGATGAACATCTCTCTGCTGTCCTCATTAAAACAGACAGGAACCAAACACCAGCATCACTGTGGATGACATGACTGAGTTTTATCAGATGAGATTCATATTAAAGGGATTATTTGATTGTTAAGAAATCAGATTTCCGGGTAAATTATGGCCATAAAATGAGTTGAACCTGAATCCACTGACGCGCCTGTCCGACTTGTTGCTTCGGTGGAACAACAGCTTCACGAAGTTATTGAGGTTATTGTTCAAACTGAGTCAGTATTTCTGAAATATTTGAAGCACATATTGATATTTTAGCAGATTATTCCAATATATATTTGTGGTTTGGTGATTACGCGCGAGTCCGATTCAACATGTTATTGTCAGAAATGAGATGACCATGAAGCGATGCATGATGGTAAATCCATCAACATTTCATTTCCCCGTTTAAAACATGTCCTCACGTGAGAAATGCAGGTTTCCGGCCGCGCGGCTCCACCTGCCCAAACTCTCCCCGCCGCGCGCGCACGCACTCCGGCCACCAAATGTCAGATCCCGCGCGCTCTCCGCGCCTGAAACCTCAACGGAGGCCTCCTCGGCGTCGTCTTCCTCGGTCTCCTCGGTCCCGGAACCGCATCTCCCGGTGGGGTCGGGGAGATCCAGGATGTCCCGCACGGAGAACCCCGTTTTTGCGTTGGTGCCGAATGACATGATGAGAGCCGGGACGGAGGAAGAGGAAGTTCCGGTGGGTCGTTACTGAGCTGCAGACCGAGCAGGATTCCGGTCCATTAAAGCCGTTAAAAGGGAGCGGGAGCCCGGAGCTGCACGGGCCGACCGGAGACGGTTCACCGGCATGAAGAACACGAGGGAAGACATCCAGAGGAAGTCCTGCGTCCTTTTAACGGGCCGGTGTGAGGCGGTGAAAAGACCGGAGGCGGGTCCGGGAGTCAAGTGGTGGAGGGTGTGAAAACCCCAAACGGGAACACGGAGCATGAAGAGAGACGTCGGAGCTTCAGGGAGGAGATGAATGTTTAATGGTGCAGGATTAGAAAGATTTACATTTATTACAGCTTCCTGTTTAAAGATAGAAAACCTGCAGTGTTTCCGAAATAAAATACCTCATGAGCTCCAAACATGTGAAGCCTGCAGCCATAAATGTCCTTTTAATGCTATTTCTTAAGTTTTAATACAAGACGAGATCTTTCTGTGGAGCACAGACATTAAAACATGAAATTCAAGACAAATTTATGTTAAATTATAAGAGCTGAAACACATTTTAATATAGTTTTATAAAATGTAAATCAAAAAGTTTCACTCAAAGTTAAAAAATATATTTAACATGAAAACGAAATGAATTTTCAATATAAACAATTTCTCAGATTTAGTGACATTTATATAGATTATCAAGAGTTTAGTTCAAATAACTTTCATTGTGACTCCAGCAGATTCACAGAAACAAAACAAAAATGGGGTCTTTAAGGTTTTTCTTTTTATGTTATTTCTCATTTTAATATTTCCCTTATTTCAGTTGATGTTTTTTGTAAATTTTACTTTTTAGCAAAATGTCCCCAATTTTTTTTACCGGGAATAAAATTGTGGAGAATAAGTTCTGAAACGTTTATTTATTATTTTTGTTGTCGTCGTAAAAGTGATCAAATTATTAGGAGGAGGAGGTGGAGGAGGAGGAGAAGGTAATGGAGGAGGAGGAGGAGGAGGAGGTGTGTTTCCAGTGTTTGTGGTTGAAGCAGCAGCAGATGAAGAGTTTCCGTGTTGACTCAGCAGCTGATCAACCGATGGACACAAACACTCATCACATCGTTTTAATCTTTGTAATCCTTCATTTAACGTCACAATCTCTTTTTATCTCCACAGGTTTCCTTTAGTTTCTGTGCTCGACAGTTATTCCATTAATACGTTCCATTCATACGTTCCATTCATACGTTCCATTAATACGTTCCATTCATACGTTCCATTCATACGTTCCATTAATATGTTCCATTCATACGTTCCATTAATACGTTCCATTAATACGTTCCATTCATACGTTCCATTAATATGTTCCATTCATACGTTCCATGAATACGTTCCATTAATACGTTCCATTCATACGTTCCATTAATACGTTCCATTCATACGTTCCATTAATACGTTCCATTCATACGTTCCATTATTACGTTCCATTAATACGTTCCATTAATATGTTCCATTCATACGTTCCATGAATACGTTCCATTAATACGTTCCATTCATACGTTCCATTAATACGTTCCATTCATACGTTCCATTAATACGTTCCATTCATACGTTCCATTAATACGTTCCATTAATATGTTCCATTCATACGTTCCATTAATACGTTCCATTAATACGTTCCATTAATACGTTCCATTAAGACGTTCCATTCATACGTTCCATTCATACGTTCCATTCATACGTTCCATTAATACGTTCCATTAATACGTTCCATTCATACGTTCCATTCATACGTTCCATTCATACGTTCCATTCATACGTTCCATTAAGACGTTCCATTCATACGTTCCATTAATACGTTCCATTATTACGTTCCATTAATACGTTCCATTCATACGTTCCATTCATACGTTCCATTCATACGTTCCATTAATACGTTCCATTATTACGTTCCATTCATACGTTCCATTAATACGTTCCATTATTACGTTCCATTATTACGTTCCATTCATACGTTCCATTAATACGTTCCATTATTACGTTCCATTCATACGTTCCATTAATACGTTCCATTCATACGTTCCATTAATACGTTCCATTATTACGTTCCATTCATACGTTCCATTAATACGTTCCATTATTACGTTCCATTATTACGTTCCATTCATACGTTCCATTAATACGTTCCATTCATACGTTCCATTCATACGTTCCATTCATACGTTCCATTCATACGTTCCATTCATACGTTCCATTCATACGTTCCATTATTACGTTCCATTCATACGTTCCATTCATACGTTCCATTCATACGTTCCATTATTACGTTCCATTCATACGTTCCATTAATACGTTCCATTATTACGTTCCATTATTACGTTCCATTCATACGTTCCATTCATACGTTCCATTAATACGTTCCATTCATACGTTCCATTCATACGTTCCATGAATACGTTCCATTATTACGTTCCATTCATACGTTCCATTATTACGTTCCATTAATACGTTCCATTATTACGTTCCATTAATACGTTCCATTAATACCTTCCATTATTACCTTCCATTATTACGTTCCATTAATACGTTCCATTCATACGTTCCATTCATACGTTCCATTAATACGTTCCATTATTACGTTCCATTCATACGTTCCATTCATACGTTCCATTCATACGTTCCATGAATACGTTCCATTATTACGTTCCATTATTACGTTCCATTCATACGTTCCATTATTACGTTCCATGAATACGTTCCATTATTACGTTCCATGAATACGTTCCATGAATACGTTCCATTCATACGTTCCATTATTACGTTCCATGAATACGTTCCATGAATACGTTCCATTAATACGTTCATTATTAATACGTTCCATGAATACGTTCCATTCATACGTTCCATTATTACGTTCCATTATTACGTTCCATTAATACGTTCCATTAATATGTTCCATTATTACGTTCCATTAATACGTTCCATTATTACGTTCCATTATTACGTTCCATTAATACGTTCCATTATTACGTTCCATTAATACGTTCCATTATTACGTTCCATTATTACGTTCCATTATTACGTTCCATTAATACGTTCCATTAATACGTTCCATTATTACGTTCCATTAATACGTTCCATTATTACGTTCCATTATTACGTTCCATTAATACGTTCCATTATTACGTTCCATTAATACGTTCCATTATTACGTTCCATTATTACGTTCCATTATTACGTTCCATTTACGTTACGTTCCATTATTACGTTCCATTTTTACGTTCCATTACGTTCCATTATTACGTTCCATTAATATTCCATTAAGACGTTCCATTATTACGTTCCATTATACGTTCCATTCCATTATTACGTTCCATTATTACGTTCCATTATTACGTTCCATTATTACGTTCCATTAAGACGTTCCATTATTACGTTCCATTTTTACGTTCCATTCATACGTTCCATTATTACGTTCCATTATTACGTTCCATTAATACGTTCCATTATTACGTTCCATTATTACGTTCCATTATTACGTTCCACGTTCCATTATTACGTTCCATTATTACGTTCCATTATTACGTTCCATTCATACGTTCCATTATTACGTTCCATTATTACGTTCCATTAATACGTTCCATTAAGACGTTCCATTATTACGTTCCATTATTACGTTCCATTAATACGTTCCATTATTACGTTCCATTAATACGTTCCATTTTTACGTTCCATTCATACGTTCCATTATTACGTTCCATTAATACGTTCCATTAAGACGTTCCATTATTACGTTCCATTTTTACGTTCCATTCATACGTTCCATCTGTGAACCTACATCAGAAAACACTGACCACTTTACGTGACTTCACATTTTTACTTTAAGCCACATAAGAAACTTTATAAAACATCAAAGTTTGTTATTGTTTTTTTTAGAGGGGATCTGTCCAACCACCAGCTGACCTTCCTTATATGGACATTGTGACCAAACTTCCTCCTTTTATCCCGTCATAATTACTACGTCCACTAGAGGTCGCATTTACTGTCCCCGTCTGACCTGCTAGCAGCTTCAGTAGAACCGACAGGTCAAGATATATTTAGGTCATATGTGTGATGATAACCAGCTTTTCATTCATCTCACAACAGTCAGATTGGGTCTGGTGGTTGAGTTGCATTATGGGTAATGTAAGCAAGAGGTTTAAACAAATAAAACAAATATGTCTGTTTCTGCTGCATCGATTTTGATAAATTTTCAAAACTGAGTCCGACCGTCTCAAAGTTGAGCATGTCATTTTTTTGGGGGCAAAAATATGAATAAGGAAAGACCTGGTCAATATTTAAAAACGGAGGAACATTAAATAGAGATGACACGTTTTATTATTCCTGTTTCAAACTGAGATACGTCTTTAAATGTTCCACAACGAAAAGTTTATAAACGGGCCTTCCCAACCAAACTCCATGAGAATAATTCCTGTTTTTAGAAGTGTGTGTGTGTGTGTGTGTGTGTGTGTGTGTGTGTGTGTGTGTGTGTGTGTGTGTGTGTGTGTGTGTGTGTGTGTGTGTGTGTGTGTGTGTTGGATCCTGCTGGGTGGTCGGACTCTGCAAACAAACACATGACGAGACGACGGCCACAAAGACTGCACAGCCTCCACATTTATCCCATTTATTCCCCCTGAACACTTTATAATGGACACACACACACACACACACACACACACACACACACACACACACACACACACACACACACACACACACACACACACACACACAACTTGGAATACATGTGAGGCTGCTGGGAGTTGTCATGGTTTTCAGCCTGCTGCCTTCAATAGAACATCCTCTATATTCATGACACACACACACACACACACACACACACACACACACACACACACACACACACACACACACACACACACACACACACACACACACACACACACACACACACACACAGCAGTTTAGCTCTGAATGTACAATTATCTTCAGTTTATTTAAACCTAAAGCAGTAAAATATTTGTTAAAAAAAAGTAATTACAGTGTTTTGCAGTAAAACTTGAAACCAAACTTTGGGTAAATATAACAACAATGAAAATAATTATAAAGGAATTTATTTCGAACATACATTCAAATAAAGTGAAAAATTACATTTGAATAATTTACGAATAGAATACATAAAAGTGAAACTAACAATTACCAACACAATAAAATACAGTGAAAAACACAAACACACAAAAAAAATACAAAACAGAATGAAAACATAAATATTGTATTAAAAATGACCAAGAAACTTTGAATACAAATAAAATAAAAAGAAATAAAGATATTACTCAAATAAAAAGTTGAGAACAATTTGATAAAATGTGAAAAAAACAAAGAAGTTCGTAAAAATTTAAAAGCATAAATTATACCAAAAATGTCATTCATTATATAAAGAAAATATTAAGTTAAAGGGAAAAATACATAATATGAATATAAATACAAACAGAATAGGAATAAGAAACAAAAAAGCTTTATTGAGGATCAGATTTCCTTTTTCTTTCTCTTCTGTCGTGTTCACGACTTCTAACTAGAAAAACATTTTAATCGTGATGTGCATAACTACAGCCGCTAACTTGATTTAAAATCCTGTTTTCTGCTGTTATTTTCCACCAAACCTGAACTCTCTGATTCACCTGATTTACTGAAGAAAAAAACAAGAACTTTATTTCTGTTTTATAGTTTTTGTTTTTAAAAAATTGTATTCAAAGTTTTCTCAATAGTCACATTTAGGAACAGACAGTAAACTGAAGAGCCAACATTTCTTTTTTATTGGATTCATGAGGGAACAAACCTTTAAAAAAAAGTGACTTCATGCAGCTCGAGACCAAATCATGTTCTTTAATCTTAAAAACACAAAAATAATTCACAAGTCTGAGCTGCACTCTTAATACAAACGTTTAAATTTAACATTTTAGAGGCTGCACTTCCTTCAATTTCCTTCTTGCAGTTTTAAATGAATTGAATTTATTCAACTGTCAGTTCTGCTCAATCCTGAGCTCAGACTGCCCCCTGCTGTCCGACATAGGAACTGCAGCTCAGCACATTTAAAGGAGGAGAGGTGTGATGGGGTCAACAGGGGTCAAGTCCACCAGGCCATGACTAACATGTAAACAACAACATGTAAATAACATGTCAATCAGTCAGTAGTTTCCCAATTTTGAAGCATATTTTTTTTTGTTGATCTGAAAACCTAAACAGTCTGAGACAAAAATTGGAAAAAAAATAAACAGACGCAACAAAATATTTTTTTTATAATCCTGAAGAACGACTGAATAAATAAGAAACTGTTATTAATATAAAATGTTCTTCTGGCGTAATTCTTTTTTTTTTTGGCTTCATTTATATACTTGTGCAGTACAATTCAGCAAACATCGGATTTGATCACAACTAAACAAATATGAAAACATAAAGTACATATTTCTTTGTCAGGTTTGTTTTTCTTTATAAGAATAAATTCTCAGAGTCTGTCTTTTGTTTGAAATTCCTTAAAAGTACAACACATTTTTTTTTTCCTTAATGACTTTTTATTGATTATTATTTAATATTAGAAACGTAATTGTATATAAGTTGATCTGAATGCTCATCTGTAGACATTTTAAATTTTCACATGTTTATTTAATCGGTTGTTTTCTCGTTAAGACACTTAAACATTTAGAAATGAATGAAGTGAAAGGAAACCAAATGAATACCTTTTTTTTTATAAGTGGTGCCAAATTACACAGCTCTTTCCTGGATGCTCACTTTGAATATCAAAATATTCCTGTGCATTAAAAGCTACATTAAAAAGCAGCTGATTGTCTCCAGGGAAGGAAAAACTGTGATGCAGGACGTCGTCCATAAGGAGGCGCTGCTGCATTAGAAATATGAGGTAGTGTGGGATTATTTATATCCCTGTTTGAGTTTTCATTCTGAAAAATCTATTTTACATTTTAATATTTGACACTTTCTTACTTTCATCCAAAAATATAAATTAAAAAAACAAGAACTAAAACTCAGGAGGCTGCTTGTTAAAGGTTTTCTGTGTTTGATGCTCCTTCGTGTGTTTCTATTAATAAATGACTTTATTGATTTTCTCCTCCTCAGATATCAACACAAACCTTCCAGCTGCACGTCTGAGAAAGGTGCGTTTGTTTTCTACTCTGACGACCTTTTTCTAAATCACACGAGATACAAAACATAAATGTGACGTTAAAGCATTCCTGTGTTGCTCTTTGAATATCTTTGATTAATGTAAAATACGATTTAGGTTCATAACAAAGAGCTTGGTAGATTGTTTGTTTTGGATCGTGCTTATTAAATTCAATGAGATCTGAGTTTTAATGAACCAGAATTATTGGTGTAATAAGCTTATTTATGAGTTTTGTTTTTTAACTTAATATTCAGCTCTCTGATTCATTCACAATCAATTACTATGTTGTTTATTTGTTTGTCTACGTTGTTGTTTTTTGTGAGTTAATCAAGTTGTTTGTATTTTCCTTCAAACATCTGATTTAATTGTTTTTAATTCTCTGAATTTGAACACAGAAACCATGGACGGGACAGGATGTGTTCAGGGTCCACATGTGGACCTCGGAGAAATAAAAACTCTGCTTCCAACTCCCCAAAGAGCCCTTCAGGAGCGCTCGTACTTCTGGGCACCAAATGAAGCTCCTGCAAACAGGAAGTGATGAAGAGGAGGAGGAGGAGGAGGAGGAAGAAGGGATGGTTGAGAACACGGCAGGCTGCAGCCGGAGGGTCGGATGGTGCAGCGGCGAGCAGCTGTGGACAGCAGCTGATGGGTGAGTTGGACAAACTTGTTCAGGAAGCAGCTGAAGGAGACGCAGAGATTTAAAACAACGGATTTCCTTCTGATTTAAGAGGTTTTATTTTGAAAAAGTTTCTTTGTTGAAGCTCAATTGTCCTTAAAAACATGAGGAAGTAAAATGAACAAGGTGGTGAGACATTTAAATGAAGTGATAACTGTTAAATGTTGTTTGCCGGTAAAAAAAACAAAAAAAAACCGTTTTTATTAAAATATATGATGCATAAAAAAACGCTCATATGTGCACTTTAACCTGCAGATCAAATAAACAAGAGTTTATGAAGAAAAGGCAAGAATTCAAAATACAAACAAGAAGGGAAAGAACAATAATTGATCTCAACACGGTTCAAAAGTAAACAAACGAGATTCTGAATGTAAAATCAGATTTCATCAACTTTCGATAAAGAAACACGTTGATTCAGTCGGTTCAGAGAAATTCAACTGAATGAAACACAAATAAAGTCCATTAAACAGATGTTTCATTCAGTGCATATACAGATTAATATTTCCTTATTTAACCAGCAATAAACCTTCAGTGACATTAAAAATCTTTTTCAAGAGCGTCCTGGCAGCAAAAAGGAGGACAACTGAAGACAAAACCATTTCTGTCTCAAACACAAAACAACATCTGAGAAACTTTAAATGATGAAGATCAGACAGTCGAACAAAAATCATGTCGTCAGGAAAAGATTCTTTAAAACAAACAGTAAATACATTTATAATAAACGTGTAAATCAGTGAGACGAAGAGAAGAATTCAAAAAAACACACTTGAGAAGACAGTTTTTCACTTTTGAATAAAGTTAAAGGTTCAACAAACTTAAAGCTTCTTAAAAAAGAGGTTTGAATTGAAGATTGAATTTATATGGAGTCAGAAAAATGCAGAGAAATAAATGAAGCCAAATTAAAAATGTGCAGTTGCATCCGACTCTGGTAAAGTTATAAAACGAAATGTTCCGTTGTTAAAACTTTATTTTCGGACTTCAGATCAGTCAAAAAAACAACAAATAAAACAGGATTAAACTTAAGTACCGTGATTATTTCGATGTTCAATGTGTTTCCAAAGTTAAAAAAGGTTTTTTTTTTAAAATAAAAAGACAGTTTAAACATCTCTGATTTATTTATTGCTCTTTAAGTTTTATTTATGAAAAACGCAAAGACACAAATTTGAACATAAGCATGTGATTTCAATGTTTAAAACGAGGCCTGATTGTTTTTTTTCATGATAATTTGTCACCTTGTGACTACAGAGACAATAAATCCTCCGAATTATGATTACTGTGATCATCTGGTGTTTTTCTGCCGAGATTCAAATTGCTTTAATGTGAGAATGCAATTTTATTTTCAAAATATTTATTAAATTCTAATTTTGATTAAAAAAAAACCCATTTCATGGAGCCTAAACCAAACAATAATATGTTTCGAAGTTGACTTTTCTTCAGAGTAGATTTTGATTTCTTTATTTTAACATCTTACAATCCATAAAAAAACAAATCTCCACCGCTGCTGATTGAAGTAACATTTTCTTCATAATTAAAGTAGAATCAGATAAAACTTCTCCTTTTGATAATGGTTGATATATTTGGAGAGCTTCGGGGCTTTAAACGGACTAAACTAACCCGAGTCGTCCCGTGTTGCAGAGCAGAGCTACGGGGAGGTGAACCAGCTCGGCGGGGTCTTCGTCAACGGCCGCCCGCTGCCGAACCCTTTGCGCCTGCGGATCGTGGAGTTGGCGCAGCTCGGGATGCGGCCCTGCGACATCAGCCGCCAGCTGCGCGTCTCCCACGGCTGCGTGTCCAAGATCCTGGCCCGCTACAACGAGACCGGCTCCGTCCTGCCCGGGGCCATCGGCGGCAGCAAGCCCCGGGTCACCACGCCCGCCGTGGTCGAGAGCATCCGGGACTACAAGCAGGGGGACCCGGGCATCTTCGCCTGGGAGATCCGGGACCGGCTGCTGGCGGACGGGGTGTGTGACAAGTACAACGTGCCGTCCGTCAGCTCCATCAGCCGGATCCTCCGGAACAAGCTCGGGACTCTTTCTCCTCCGGGTCCGTATGAGAGCATCAAACCGGCTCAGATCCAGTACGGACACGTGTACCCCTACTCCTCCTACAGCGGGCCCGGGGCCCCCACCGGGACCCGAACCGGCAGCGGCACCGCAGGACACATCGGCCTGCCGCGGAGCTGGCACAACATCCTGGGCATCCGAGCCTTCATGGACCCGGCAGGTAAAAACCCACATTTAAATACTTGAAAAAACAACAACAACCAACCGGGAAGCTCCGGTTTTTTATGATCAAACTTTTTGGTTTAGATGTTAAACATTATTGATTTATAATTGACAGATTACCTTAAAACACAAGTTTAAGCTTTAAAACTGATGTAAATCTACTTGTTTATTTATTTTACAAATTTAAACTTTTGGTTAATCCTTTATTCATAAGCTTTAAAACTGCTGATTCTGACCTTAAATGGGTCTGAAAAACACAACTTTTTTAATAGCTGTAACGCTGCATTTATGTTATTGATGTTTAACATCAAACATTCAAATCCCAAAATATGGTAAATATAGTCGAAAAATGAAATAATCTAAATCTTGATTTAATCCCTTCGTTACTTCCAAATGAAGCCTTTTTTGCATATTTGATATTTTTGGTGAGTTTGTGCATTATGTAGTTTATGAATTACTCACTAAATATCCTGTAAATTGAAACCATATAGTTTAAAACATTCAGATTTATTTTCAGTTACTCTGCGTTACAGTTGCTGCCTACAAAATCTCCAAAATGAACAGAAATATTCTTCCTGTAATAAAAAATAAAATAAAATCCACCAAGACAGCAGGTGAACTTTGATTAATACAACAACACATCTGTTGTACACTGAGACACATTAGGTTACACATATTAGTCTGCACACTTTTCTTTTTTGTAGTTTTTTTTTTTTTAAGTATTTCAACTTTAATGCAATTGCAGACCTTTATTTTGAAAGTTTTTAATGGATGATGCTTGACATAAAATCTGGCAGTAAATAATGACGTCATTAAATCGACAAACATCTGCAGGGATGAAGTGATCAAATTCTGCTTCTATCATCTCAAATGTTTCCACAGTGGATTTTATAACTCAAATCTGATGATTCAGAATGAGTTTCCACTAGAATTTATCCGATTATCAGAAGTTAAATTTGTCTTTCTTTGTGTCTTCAGCTCTGCCTGGATCTGACGGACCGTCGGCCAAAGTGGAGGACTGGACCAGTAGGACCAGTACGAGCAGCAGAGCGTTCCCCTCAGGAATGAACGGAGCTCAGAAAACCAACCACGACTTGAACCTCAAATATCCCCAGCAGGTAAACGACACCACGGGGCTAACGCAGCCTGAGAACCGGTGCTGTTGCCATGGTTACCT
Organism: Brachyistius frenatus; assembly: GCF_029030835.1. Taxonomy (NCBI): domain Eukaryota; kingdom Metazoa; phylum Chordata; class Actinopteri; family Embiotocidae; genus Brachyistius; species Brachyistius frenatus. The sequence goes on from NW_027210940.1 coordinate 226,837, forward strand.
GCAGTATTGATGTGGACGGAAAGAGTGGACGGGAGATTTCTGAGCAAGTTGGTGGACATTCGGGGGAACGTGAGGATATTTTACAAACTGCAGTTTTAGAAAGTCGGGCTGTTTATTTAAATGAGACCTTTTTAAAAAAAGTATGAACCTTTAAAGTTGTGACAACAGTTGTTGACTGGTTTGTTCAAAGCAACACCAGCAGGTTGAACTTTGAAATTGGTCTCACTGTGAATGTTTAAAAAAACTCGTTAAACCATTGAATGTTTTCTTCTCGTATTTGTTCTGCTTTAAACATTTTTCCTGTTTTTTTAAATGGTATTTTTGGTTCTTTCCTTCAGTCCTCGTCCGGTCTGTCTGGTTACGTCTCAGCTTGTTCGTATTCTCCATCGAACCAGTACGGAGTGTACGGAGCTCCAGCAGCAAACTACATGAGCACAGGACACCACTGGCAGCCCCAGGCCGCCGGGCTGACTCCCGGGCTGACCTCCGGTCTGACTCCCGGTCTGACCCCCGGTCTGACCCCCGGTCTGGGCTGACCCCCGGGCTGACTCCCGGTCTGACTCCCGGTCTGACCCCCGGGCTGACCTCCGGTCTGACCCCCGGTCTGACTCCCGGTCTGACCTCCGGGCTGACTCCCGGTCTGACTCCGGTCTGACCTCCGGGCTGACCCCCGGTCTGACCCCCGGTCTGACTCCCGGTCTGACTCCCGGTCTGACTCCCGGGCTGACTCCCGGTCTGACCCCCGGGCTGACTCCCGGGCTGACCTCCGGTCTGACCTCCGGTCTGACTCCCGGTCTGACCTCCGGGCTGACCCCCGGTCTGACCTCCGGTCTGACCCCCGGTCCAAGTTCTGGTCTGACTCAGAGTCATCACGTCGCCACAACGTCACTGGAGGCTGCAGATTTTCACGCTGCAACGTCTTTCAAACTTTCACAAAGAGAAGGTGAGATGATTCAAACTTCCCTCTGTCGCATTTTGAAGATCTAATCCAGATGTTTTGTTACGGTTCTGATAACCTAACAGAACTGTATTATTTCGAGGTGAAAAGTCATTTTGGACACTAAATATACACAAACTCTGGGCTGATGTTGTGTTTCTTCACCTCTGGGTTCCCCACTTTTCCTCCAGCTTGCTGTTGACATTCGTATTTCAGTCCTTTGGAGGACGGAAGCTAAAGAGGCATCTGAAGTTTGCGGCCTGGCTGAAAGTCTAAAAAACGCTCCACTAAAAGGCCGCAGAGCTTCATCCTGTGTTTTAAGCTATAAAAACACATCAGAGGCGCTTTATTTTCTGAGAAACGCTGCGTTTCTCTCCACGATAAACCGCTAATATGTGTTTTTAAGAAACCGGGTTCGTCAAGTTGAGCTTGAAATCGTCCCAAAGAAGAAACAGCTCCTGGTTTTAAATCTAATTTAGTGTTTAGTCGGCGTGTAAAAATAAAATCTGCGGTGAAAACTGTATTTTTAGCAATAAATTTCTAACAAAGAAGAAAATGATGTTGTTTTCTTGGCTGTCTGTAGTTGTTGTTACTCCGGCCTTCGTCCAACTACAATCATCTGCACGCTTTACAATCACAAAATGTTAAAAGTTGAATGACCTTAACACTAAAGGTTTTTATCACAGCAGGAAATCTAAATTACGTTTCCAATTTTTCAAACCACAGAACAAAACTCTGCAGATCTTTACGTTTCCAGTTTTAACAGGAAAACAAATGAACCCGAATCAGATTTCCAACCAGCAGCTTCAAGCCTCGTTAAAACGCAGCCGACGGAACCGGTTCTGATGAAGATCAACAAACACATCTGGATCAGGACCACAAATATCTTTAGACAAAAAAGCACTAACTTTAAAAGTCCTGTCTCAGTTTGAATCATTGCCGTAAAATCGATTTTAAATGAAGACAGCGTCCTCAAGAAGAAGATCACTGAATCTGTGAAATGTGGGTTGGATTTGGATGAAATAAATTAAACATGATAGAGATGATAATCGTTTGCTTTTTGTTTCTATTTTCTCTGCAGAGGAACAGAAACTTCCCCCGAACAAACATCAATATTGTGCCCACAGATTATCTTCAGCCTCGTGACGTTGAATAGATAAATGCAGCGCTGCAGGGAAACCGTCCGGACCAGAACTCCACCCGCGGAGGTGAGCTGAAGAAAAACAGAAGCAGTTTGTTTCCCACAAGTTTAAATTCAATTGAAATTGCATCATCTTATAAAATATTTTGGTAAAGCTGTAAATATATTTTTATATAAACGGGCTTAATAAAGACGTAATAACAGCAGGAAATGTATCTTGGTGGTAATTGGAGCTTTAAAAGACAAAACGTTTCAGGTGTCGGAGCAGATGATCACATTTATGAATAAAAATCTGTTTTTAACCTAAACAGCAACTATAAAATGTGGAATCTTTCTGGGGTCATGTTTGATATAAACAGAGCAAAGTTTCCACTGAATGAAATCCAGCGTTCAGCTCACTCAGAAAAATGTTGTCTTGTTTTTAATTGAAATGTTTTGGGGCGAAAGAGTTGAAATATAATGAATCGGTTTTGCTGTCCTGTTATTGAGCGTTAAGAACAGTTCAGGTCTTCCTGTTCAGAACTGTTGAACCTCGGGCACAGTGAATGTTTCGATCATCTTTGTCTGGACTCAGATGTTTGTGGTGATGGTGGAGGACGAGCAGCGCTGCCACCGAAGCTCTGCTGCCGGTCAGAGCAGCAGATGTTACGCTTTTCATGTGGAAAATATGACAAAATACGAACAAATGTTTTGTTCCTGAAAGCCCAAAGGAAAACACGGAAACGCCAAGTTTGAGTTTACAATCATAGAAAACTGGGAAACACAAATATTCACATTTGACCATCAGAACATTTTTGGTGGTTTGACTCAACATAAATAACTTGAATATTTGATTGTCATCTGATCGGCGCTCCGACTGCTTGTTTTCTCTGCTGGATTCAGGGACTGCATTTCTTTTCATGTGTGAAATATCAAATTTATTACGTGAAATGTGAGCTTACATGCAGCATTATGAGTGAAATCGATATTTTCATTGGTAAAATGTGAAAACAAAATTAACAAACAAAACAAAATAGACTTCTGTCGAGTGACTGATGACTGAGGTTGTGTGAATTGGGGCTCCACGTGATGAATGAAAAGTGTTGTAATAAATTCCCTTTTTCTTAGTTTAATGTTGAATATTAAGATGTTTGTGCTTCAGTGGAAATTCACCAAGAAAATCAACCAAACCTGAAAAGCGGTGTTTGCCGTTTGGTGAGCTGCTGCAGCTCAGCTCAACCTTCCTGCAGGTAGACCACTAAACACCTGAAGAAGGTGTAAGATGATCCATCAGCAAACAGCTCAAAGTAAACAGGCCGTCCATTCATACCAGAACAATCTGAGACTGACAGAGCAAACACCGCTCATTGTTGGACAGCGTCTCCGCAGGAGACGTTGAGTCCTTCAGGAAGACGCTTCGCTCCAGGTTCCTTCTGTTACCTGCTTTGTGTTTCTCTCCCGTCTGTCCGACCAACATCCACCTGGACTCACTTCCAGCTCCATCAGGGAAAGATTCCAGAGAAAATTCTGCTATCGGGCTCCAAGTTCAGGAACTATTTGATCTGAATTGAACAATTTGACATTGAAAGTTACTTTCTCTGCAGATTATACTGATTTATTCTGTTAAAGTAAGAAAAGGGGATTAAAAGAGCTAAAACATTGAGACTCTGGAGCGTGTTACGCAGACATTAAAAGAAGTGTGGATGCTCCATGGATGGTTTGAAAGGTTTCTATGGATGCTTTGGTATTTCTTTCTAAAGACAGACAGAAATTCAAGCAAAGATAGAAAGTTTAAAGCCTTCAGGAGAGACTCCAAAGATTCCTGGTGGACGAAGTGGAAATCATTCAAACATCATCTCCAGCTGCTACTGGCAGTGGATGGTTGCTTTGTGAGCCGGTCACATGGATCGGTGACTGAAGGTTGTGCGTGGACGCTTGGCTGCAGCCTGCTAGCGTAGCGTAGCATAGCGTAGCACGAAGACCGGCTCGGCTAATTACTGCAAAACAAGTCGGCTTGGTGTCGCAACGCCGTGAACATCAGGTATCAGCTGTGACGGATGAACCTGTCAGATGGAGAATCTCCTCTTCGCTCTCTGATGTCGGCTTTCTTCCACCCTGAACATCTTCCACTTTACTGTCAGATGTACTTTTGATTTGATTTGGTAGAAGATCCATCTGTCTGCATGCAGGAAGCTCTCCGGCTCCTCAAACTTATCACAACATGTTTCTCCGTCTGTATTTTATTCTCTTCCAACATTTCCTGAGCCTGAGAAGCAAGTCCAGTAAATCAGTCTCTTTATTGCACAGTGAACTATATTTACTGCACTTCCTGTATGTGAGGTTCATCCTCTATACAGACGTTCAGATTCCAGATCTCCATCAGCAGACATGTTCATGCTGCATACATGCTCCATGTCATGATCTCAGACTGGATAGAAAAATCCACAAAGCTTCAGCTCTGAAAAATGCTTGAACCAGTTTAAAGGACCTTCAACGCATTCAAAACCCTTTAAAGATGATTTCAAAAGACAACTTGAATGTCACGTCTGCTGTCGGAGTGTCGCAGCGACGCGGAACTGCAGATAACACCAGGAATGAATTCCTCCTCCAGACACGTAAAACACGAGTGACGTTCCTGTAATGCTGCTGGCGACCTGCTTTGTACATGAAACTAAGAGTTTGTAAAATCACGAACGTAGCTGTCACACAGAGTCCGATCAGAGACGTTCCCACGGCGCCGAAGAAACCATCTGATAGAATGTAATGAACCCCGACGAGGAGGACGGACGAACATATCACAAATCCATCTGAATATCTGTCTGTCATCCACGTTTCCTTCTTCAGCCTCCGAGCACCAGCTGGTCTTTGTGTTACTGTGTGGATGGAAGATATGAACTAAACTCCACGTGGCCGCCAACGTCTCCACCGCAGGTTGAACAAGTGTTCAAAGCAAAACTTTATCTCAATGAAATTAAAGTGACGTGTGCATACGGGGACTTTGATATGTTAGATTCTTTGGTGTATAAATTAAAATGATTATTTTCCCGTCTTAATGTCTAACATAGTCTGCAGTATTTGAAAGACCCCAAAAATAACAGTGTAATTACTTTTTGCAGATCTTTACCATAACTGGTTTCCAAAATCCAACAGGCGAGTCTTTGTGAATGAAACAGTCACTTCGTCTGCACGTACGACAAAGTGTTCAAAAGCTTTTAATGGGTTACCAAGACGGAGGCTCGTTTTTAAACCGTCTTACTGAAATAAAGACACGTGATAATCGTGTTTTTTACAGAACTGATAGAAATTCCCAGAAACGTGACAAAACTTTTCATGTAAAAAACATTTCCTTTATGTTGACGTCCGTCTGAAGTGACTGAGAGAGAAGCCGGCCGTCGGCTCACCACCTCTTTAACTTTGCTGTTGATCTGTTAATCCTTCAGATCTGAGAGGGAGGATCTGGGCTCAGAGGCATCAACACACTCTTCCTGAATCTGACCTGTGGGTTAACAGAGAAAGGCTTTTAAAATAGTTGAGCAGGAGGTAAGGGGGGCGGGGGGGAGGAGGTGCGCTTCTTCCGGCTAAATGAAGATCTCCGGTTTCACGGTAAAACGGAGGTGACGGACCGTTTCCCCACGGGCCCTGAATGTACCACGTTGCTGACACGTCATAAACAGTTGCGCCTCGCCTGTTTACGGGGAGTTCAACTAATTATGACTAATTATTCAGGACAACCTGAGTTGGTTTGTCTGGTGTGGAAGATTTCCAGTTGTTTAAAGTAAAGCCTTGGACTACTTCTTTCACCTGCAGAGGTTTGTTCTTTAAAGGTCCAGCGAAGCGTGCCGAGCCGCCGCTGTGCTCTGATTCTCAGCAGGCATGTTGCAGCTGGTCTGCACACCAGGAAAAACACTGAAACAAACTCATTACATGAACCCCTCTTTAAAACCCAGGAGCTTGGTGGTGACTTGGTGTTTTGGGGAGTATTAGTTAAAGTCGGTGGGTTTGCTCGTTATGTAGTTAGTCTGGAACCAGTGCACCTCCATACGGTGGAACTCATTCAGAGTTCAGGTGGGGTCATATTTCTAAAAGCACAACGGCAGACGAACTTCTTCATGACTGTAAAACAAGAAATGTTACCTGACTTTGCTTTTTTTTGTGTGTTAGAGTGTAAGTTGTATTTCTAAAGTTTAAAATCTGGCCTCTCGATTCTTAAAATTGTATTTCTTGTTGATTTGTCAGAATCTGTGGTTACGAGTTTTAACAGCACGTATGTTTCATACCTGATTGGACCCAGTACAACAGAGATGTTAGCATCCACCGCTTTATTTTAAAAGCTGTTGTTCCATCTGCTCACACGGAGGGGGCGGGGTCTATGGCCTTTACTGCAACCAGCCACCAGGGGGCGACTGAGATATTCTGACTTTGTCGTCCATTTTTAGTTGTACATAAAGTCTGCGGTTGTTTTTGACTAAGAGGTTTTTGGTTGAACAGTTAACGTCAAACAAACTTTAGACATTTGAGCAACTAAAATATCAGATTAATTAAGTATTTTTTTTGAACAACCTGGTCTTTGCATCAGCCCTCTGATAGGTGGTCTACCGCCGGCTACTGTTGGCAGGGTTTCCCTGTGACCCGGTGCTCGTGACCCCGCCGTGACCTCCCCGGGGTCACCAGGGACGGAAACAGATGTGGCAGTCTTTCTTTATGAGTTTCTTTATGTGCGAGTCCCTCGACTCCCGTTTAACATCGGCTGTTTGTTTTCAGAAGTTTTGTTTCCGAGCTGTTGAGACGTCGGCCGAGGAGAACTGGTCGAAAACATCTTCGCTCAATTTGTCTGCGTTAAAGTGATCAAATATCTGGATCACTGAAAAAGGTGGTAATTATTCTGACAACATGCTATTAGAAATAAAACATGCTAATCTGAAGCCTATGAAAGCAGTTATATTAAATTATGTGCCAAAAACTTTGTGTCTCTCAACAGTTTCGGACACAAACAACAAAGAATTCCTTACAAACGGGAGCAAAAAAGAAGTTTAAGGAAGAAACGAAGTCGCTGGTAAGTTTTGAAATTCAGCAGGTTTGTTTCGTAGCTTAGCTTAAGCTAACATGACGGTACAGATGTTAGCTAATTGTCTAAAGTGGTTCGAGGTCTTTTGTGACTTCTGGATCACCAGCAACAACTTTGAGAAGCCAGGGTTTTAATAGTCCTGTTTATTTATTTTCTACTACGCCCCCATGTGGACTAGAATAACATTACAGGGGACAAAATATTTAATTCATTTAAAAAAGAAGAACGTTCAGAGAATCATCACGTTTTCATAAAATGTTTGAAGTATCAGTGAAAGTCGTCTACATCCATCCGTGTTACGTGTTCACCGGGAGATTCGAACAGATCGTTTGTCTTCTTTTAGTGACACCTGCCGTCCTCGGCGTGGAAATACTGTCACCGGTCTGGAGAAACAATCCAAATTCCTGACCTGCAGCAAAGCGCTGTCGTGGCTCTCGTTAGCAGAGATAAAAGCAAAGTAGTGAAAGTTGCTCTTTGTTCTCCACGAACACGTCTGCTGATAGAAAACCACCTTTAATCAGATGAAACACCAGGTTGTGGCTTCGCACGCTTCGGTGCTCGTTACACACCAACTAACCAAATGTCAGCCGTTGGTGCGATGGACGATTCTTCTGGGACGGATTTCACAAAGCTTCTTCTCTTGTGAGGTTTCAGATTGTTTGAAGCTCAGTGTTAGCAGCAGAAAAGGCTGCGGAGCAGGAAGCTCAATGTCTCCGGGTAATATTCAGGAGGTTCACGCTTTTCTTATTGTTCACATTACGTCGGGTTGGTTTCATAAACTCGATGTGTGACTGATGGGTTTGTAGACGGCCGTGTTGATAACGTCGGAGCGTCGCCAGGGAACAAAACGTAACACAGGATGTGTCTTCATGTTTTCATACTTGTTCAACATATTTTTCCAAACTGTTGTTTTTGTCACAAGTAGTTTCACACGGAGGAATTTCTTTTTGAAGAGGTTGAACTTTCGGGGCTTTTTAACTGTGGAAACGAGACGTCAACCAATCACGTTGAGCTTTTCAGCTATTGCGACATCCCGAGTTGTGTCTTTAGAGATGATTCATTCAGACGCAGGGTTACCAGGTTTTCCACCTGCAGACGTTCATCTTCACCAGCGCCGTGACAAACTTTAAAAGATGATTTTGCCATGAAGAACGAGGAAGCGTGAATCTGTTTCAACCTTTTCTGAACTGTTCCACATTCACATCTCCACCAGTACCAATAGTTTGAAATCGTATTTTGCATTTTTGTGTTATTTTTTGGTGTTCGGTGTGTGAACACCCTGGAATATTGGATATGTCGGCGTACGCGTGGTGACGTCACGTCTGTGAGCAACCGGAGCTGCTGCAGTCTGAGCTGATATCTTCATCCTGTCCCGACTCTTCTTCACTCATCACTCGGTCCGTTATACCGTCCCGGATCAGAGGAACCGCTGATTATCAGCTCTAAAATCTATGAAAGCACACACAACCAACTGAACGTGAACCTCGCTGAGCCGGGGAGTCGGACTCATCTGCAGGAATCTCGGTGTGGTGGCGAGGACGTGTCCGGACCACCCAGCCTGCCGGCTGAGACGCCGTCCTCGGAGGACAGTTACACGGCTTCCACCGGCCGCTCGGGTCCAACTCGTTAAATCTGTGAAGCGGGAAGAAGACGGAGTGCGTCCAGACTTCAGCAGCTTCAACACATCTGCTGTACAGAAGGAACGCAGCGATGAAACGTGAAGCTCGCATCTATTTTCAAAGTCGCTCTAAACAAGGTAAGTTTCAGCAGGTCTGAAGCGGCGGCGAGGTCGTAAATCTCCTCCGAGATGACTTACTGCCGCTCGGGGACGCTCGGGTGTTTTGGCCGGCGGGGGCGGCACGAGAAAACAGCCAAGATAATCACAGCGTCGCTCAAAGAAAATACCCAGCCACACAAAGAAATAGTCCCACCGAGCCCTCCTGACATTCACAACCACGTGTTGTGTTGTGAGCTCGGATTCACGACAGAAGCTCGGCTTTTTTCGCTGAAGTCTGAAAGCAGATAGAAGTTTTAGATTTTATTCCTTTTCTGCAAAACTCAGATTATTAAAATAATCTCAATACTTACGATCAAAACACAGTTTGTATTCAACAAACTGGGACTTTCTGTATTTTCTATCTATTCTTATGTGCTTTGAAACGATCTTCCACTGAGAACGTCTTTGTGACGTGTAGCGCTGCCGTCGCTTCTGATTTACAGCTGCAGCGAGTTCCACCGTCAGAATCTCTCAGACCTGGTTGCAAGTTTAACTTCTGTCCCGGTCGGATGTTCTGTTTCAGATTATTACACGTTTCTTATGCAAATTATAGTTTGAGGCTCGTCGAGCGAACCGAACCGAACACTTTAAGGTAGTACGTGGGGCATCAACACGGTGACCTCACATCCTTCTGAGTTGTTAGCATCTGCTAGCATGAGCTGCTAATGGAAAAGCTGGAACCACGTCGTTAAACGTGATCATTTACGTTCTGGTGTTTTCGTCTGCTCGGTGTAAAACGTGGTGCGCTGCGTGTTCAATCTGGATTTCGATGTTTCGGCTTCGGTCATAACGTCGGCCTGTTAGTCTGATAAGATGCTCGTTGTGTTCGATTCGGTGATTAATTCATTCTTGCTGAGATTTGGACCAATAGTATCTTGCGGATTTCTTTTTTTTACTCTCTTATGGGATGTCGAGGCGTCCGAGACGCTGCGATCGTTTGTCCCCGCTGGCCTTGCGGTTGCATCGGCGGATCAGTCCTGTGGGACGTCTGTGTCCAGACTCGGGTGGAGGACGGACGGTGAGAGACGTGAAGCTCTGAGACGTCTCTTCTGTTTTGTCTGCGGTCTTCTTCGTGTACGTCCACGGCGAACTGTCCGGTCGCAGTTTGACGTCAGAGGGCGGGAATGCGGTTTCGAGGTCCGCGACGGGCGTAACCGAGATGAAAGACGGTCAGTCGCTGGCCGAGCTGCTTCACTACACAACAGACCGAAGAATAACACACATGGGTGGAACTGACTTCATCACATCACGCTGGAATAATCCACCTCATCTTCATCCTCTGCTGCAAAAACAACAGAGAAGCTCGTTCATCGAAAGTTCATCTAAAGTCAACAAATTAATCTGCTAACTCTGAGGCGTAGAAATACATCGGAAATTCAATATTCATAATAGGAAACTAAAGTTGCATTTAAAAGACGATTAAAAATACAAGAAATTTGAATTGTGGTTGCGTATCTGATCATGTTTTTTAAGCTGGGATTTAAATGAGCTGAAAGTTTTAGCAGAAGTTTGTTCTTCAGGTTCGGGAGCAAAGAAAGTAGAAGCTGCCTTCCTTCATGTTCTGGGAAAACAAACCAGACTGGAAGAAGTAAATCACATATCAGGATGAGGAATGCCTGCAGAGTGCTGCCATCTAGTGTCCAACCACAAACTGACATCCTGGAAGTGGGTCAACATCCTGAAGATCCACTGACTGGATCACCTTTACTGAGTGATGGAAAGCCAAATGTGCTCATTTTACTTTAAACCTTCACAAGTTTGTTGTTTGCTGTACAAAATGATGTATTTGTGAGGGTGAAAAGAAAAACTACACATTTTAACAAACACAAGTGACAAACACGTTTAAAGAGCCAGTTTACATTAAAGCAGTCGACAACGATGCAAAAACTCAATAAAAAGATTAAAAAAAACAGTACAAACACGAATTCAACAAAGTTGGAATATCTTATTTTATGATGATTAAATTATATTTTTTCTCAATGATCTTGTCAATCACCAAATTTACTCCGATAATAAACTTTATTTTTGTTCATGATTTTTCTTTGAGGTTTTCAGTCTGATTTTTTAAGTGAGAAACCAGTCGGACTGGTATGATACTCTGGTTTTAAGCCTTCATTTGATTTAATTTGAATTCCTGACGATGCATTGATTTATGTAAAGCTACACAGGTATGAAGCTAAACTTTTATGCTATTTTAAAAGAAAAAGTATGAAGCAGGTTTAAGATGTTAAACTTCCCATTTTCTTTGGGAAAAGTGCAGCTGTGTATAATCCCAATAATCCTAATCATCGTCACCATCCGTTCACACTCAAACTGGTGCAAACTGGATTCTGCCGTCTCCATGTTTCTGTGGTCATCAGTCAGATTTAAAATGCAGTTTTAAGTTTAACCGTGTTCATTTTTCTTGATTTATTTGCAGTGTCCAACAACTGAAACCGGTCCGTCTGGTTCAGAACTGAATATCTTGGATAATTACTGGCCGTATTTAGAAGAAAACTACCGTTAATATTCTCTGTGGAATGAAACCCGCAGCGCCGGCTTTGTTGGCGCTTTGCTTGAACTGCCGAACAACTTTAAGACCCAAATAGCTTTTTTTCTAAGAGAAAGCAAAGTGGGTTGTAATCGAACTTTAAAATGAATGACCAGCGTTTCCATTCTGATCATACCGACTGATCATCACATGTTGTTTTGAGACATTTAACTGGCGGTCGTCCTTTTGGAGTCGTATTTAGCGTCTTGTGAGGGCCGAGCGTTGATCGTTCTTCACATTTAGACCAAACGACCCAACTGGGAGTCAAACAGAGGCAATAAAACCAGTTGAAAAGTTCCTCCAGCCGGATCATCCGCAGCTGAAAACGCCAACTCTGTTTACGCTCGGAGGGAAAGTTTCCCATCACTCATCTGTCTGAGACCCGCCGAGCCTGTCGGAGGTTCTGATGGACCGAAGATCGACACGGAGAATCACTTTGGACCCTCCGTTTCCTAATTTGGGCGAGTTCTGCACACAGAACGGAAACAGATGATCGAGGAGCTTTAACGGATTCATGAAGTGATAAAAGATCAATTTCAGTAATCCACATTTCAGCAGCAACATGACTCTCAGTCTTCGGCACAAATGACCTCTTCGTTCCTTGTAAGACTTTCATTTCATGAAAGAGTTCCAGTGAAACGACTCACCAACTTCTCATCACTCCTGATATCGTTCATAATCTCTTAAGATTAGCATGTGACACTAACAAGCCGGATGTGAGTGTATAAAAAGAAAAGTAAATACACAAAAAGAACAATGGAAGGAGAAAATGTGTGAATGCTTGAATTTATTTTACTTTCGTTCGTGTCCGGCAACAATTAGAAGGCGTCCATTCCTTTGTTTGACCATTTTGTACCAGCTGGTGTGCGATAAATGATTTTCACTAAACTTTACGTGGTAACAGTTAGCGTGCTAATGTAATAAGCATGCTAACAGTATATGCTAGCTGAGCCGTACTCCATTTTTATGGGTTCATATGACTTAAAATGATCCATATATACTCGTACCTTCGCTCCTCTGCTTTACAGAGAAAAATATAATGAGAATAGTTCAACAAATGCATAAATGAATGAAAATGACACCAATGTGAACAACCTCACCCTTTCTGTGCTCATTCTTTAAAGCCACATTCCCCGAAATGAAACCGATCCGCCGGTGTTTAAAGAGATGATGAGACTGACTCCAGGCCTTCGGAGCAACAGCTGCTCTTTAATGCGACTTCTTGTTCGGAGACGATCGTGTCGTTATGGCGACTTGTGAGGAAAGTTGTGGACTCGGCCAGAACCGAACCGCACGGTGCCGTCATCGACGCAAATACCGGGACGCTCGGGCGCCGGGCGACGCCGTGTTGTCTTTGGCCGTCGAGGGTGCGACACGTCGCTCGCTGCCTCCGGCACGATCTCATATCACGACTCCAAAACTCACAAACCCAGAACCCCGAGTCAACCGTCCGAACCCAAACCTGGACGAGCGGACGGAGCCGACTCTCAGCTGCTGCTCGTCGGTGTCGGAGCTTCACATTCATGATGTTTTAGTGGAAGACGGTTCGGTTATCACGGATCACGGTTTTAATCTGATGACCATCAACGGGTTCGTGTAAACCTAACGAGCAAAGCTCACTAATCTAGGACAGAAAAGCATTAGAATGTACACAATAGAAGATCATATCATATATCATATATCATATATCATATATCATATATCATATATCATATAACTGGTGGAATAATAACAAGTAAAATAACAGTCGCTGTTCAAGGTCAAATAAAACTCTAAAAGATTACAACCAAATATTGGTGTGACTTCGTGACCGAGCTGTGATGCAGCGTTCCTCGTTTACTGTGAAACGAGTCAACGGGGCGAAGACATCTTTACATTCAGGTGACGTCAACGGGGCGAAGACATCTTTTACATTCAGGTGACGTCAACGGGGCGAAGACATCTTTTCATTCAGGTGACGTCAACGGGGCGAAGACATCTTTACATTCAGGTGACGTCAACGGGGCGAAGACATCTTTACATTCAGGTGACGTCAACGGGGCGAAGACATCATTTTACATTCAGGTGACGTCAACGGGGCGAAGACATCTTTTCATTCAGGTGACGTCAACGGGGCGAAGACATCATTCAGGTTATCTTTTCATTCAGGTGACGTCAACGGGGCGAAGACATCTTTACATTCAGGTGACGTCAACGGGGCGAAGACATCTTTACATTCAGGTGACGTCAACGGGGCGAAGACATCTTTACATTCAGGTGACGTCAACGGGGCGAAGACATCTTTACATTCAGGTGACGTCAACGGGGCGAAGACATCTTTTCATTCAGGTGACGTCAACGGGGCGAAGACATCTTTACATTCAGGTGACGTCAACGGGGCGAAGACATCTTTACATTCAGGTGACGTCAACAGGGCGAAGACATCTTTACATTCACGTGACGTCAACAGGGCGAAGACATCTTTACATTCACGTGACAGATGTCAGCTGGCGACCGAGCTAATGAGCTAGCCGCCTGATAGTTGCAGCTCAATTCCTCCGGGAGGTTTAGTTTCCCGTCACCAACAGAATCCAGCGCTTCATGGGAGTTTCTTATATTATATTTATATTCTTATATTATACTTGTCATGAATATGCCACCGTATTCACAGTACAATTAAATGATCCTGCTTTCCTGAAATGTCCTGTTTTGAGTGCTTGCTATCCGTCTCAGGTGTTCTCCAGCCTGAAGGCCCGATCTGATCTTCGTGGGTGAGTCCCGGCGCCGCTGATGTCGAACCTCCATTTTGGTGTTTGGTTTGTGGGTTTTGCACATATGGTCGCAGCAGCTTAGCGCGGCGAGCCGACGGCTTTACACCAGCTTTACTCTCGCTGGCAGGAACCGGCTCTCCGGCTTCTGAACATTAAGACTCGATTTGGAAGTCTGACACAGCAGCTGGTCGTCGTAACGAGCCGTCTCACCCAAGATCGCTTCTCAGGGTTTCCGACTTAAAGGGATTTCTCTCCCAGATTCCCATTTGGACGCCGACAGCAGCGCCGTGCTGCTGAATGCAGAATGAGACGACAGGAAGTGACGAGATCCGTTTCCTCCACTGATTCCTGCTTTTCTTTGGTACCAACGTTTCTCCAGAATTATAAAAGGCAGTTTTGGTTTATTTCAACCCAACGTATGAATATTAATCATTTTTCGTCGGAGAGGTTTTTGGGAAACGAGGCGAACCGACAGTACGTCCGAACAGGTGAACGAGACTCCCGCAGCTTTCCAAACAAACATTATTTTATCACGTCACTCACGTCAAACACTTTGTGATTGACTGAAAGTAAACACAGCTGGAGATCCATTCAGGCAACTGGTCAGCTGACCTGAACGCTCCTCTGGGACCCGAGCTGCTTTCTATTTTAGGATGTATTTTTTAACTAATATTATTGAACATTTTAGTTTCAGATCACAGCGGGTTGAGCACTATAACGTTATGTTCGTATTTACTGCTGGTGGAAGACACATGATGAAACTGGTCTGGTGGACATCTGGAATTAATCCAATTCAAAGTAAAATAATTCGTCCTCGTGTTGATTTATCTTTTTGAGTTTCCTCAGATGACATGTCGCTGCAGTGAAAGAAATCTGCATATGAATAAATCTACAATCACCCATAAAAGCAAACAACCGTCACATTCTCCTAATTTATTTTATTCGTATTGATTTTCCTCTTTAAGCAAAGCTTAATGTTTCTTAAATATTTCTACCCCAAAAACCTTTAAACTCTATTAATCTGCAGTTATTTAGAGTTTTAAAACAGGAGCCAGTCTCCAATAACCATTTTAGTGCAGTCAAACTGTGTTTCTGTATTTTGACCTGTAGGTGGCGCCATTCGTCTGCTCCTCAGCTGGTTTCTTCACTGCTGCTGAATCTCTGTAGAAACACGTCAACTATCTTTATATCTTTCAAACAGTCCTAAATATTAGTTTTTCCTTTTTAAGGAATTAAAGGTTTTTATATTAAAAAGGAAATCTGTCATTAAATAAATAAATAAAGGATTGTAGCGGGAGAATTAAATGATATCAGGAAGCTGTAATCATCTTAATGGGGACAAATTAAAATGATAGATTCTTCTTGGATTCACTTGATGAATATATCTCAGTATTAAAAACGGATGTCGGCCTGAAGTTAAATTTCTCATAATTTGTAATTGATATTATTTGCTGTAGTTCTCCTGTCTGCATGAATATAAGTAATATTTCTTATTTGAACTCTTTTGTTTATTTAAGATTACAAAGCAAAGACAATAATCAGCTTGTATTTTTTTATTTGCTGGTTCTTTAAAGAAAAAAAACCAGTGAGGTAAAAAAGTGAAAACAAAGAATGATATTAATCTGTTGCCCCGCTGATCATCAAAATTCTAACTATGTCCAGCCATAAATCACTGATATAGCAATTCAATCTAAGTTATTAATAATTTATGATGTTAACGGTTTATCAGTTTATAAACACAGCAGAAGAAATGATTTTATATTTTCAATTATCATCAGATGAGGAGTAAAACTACTCAATGTTTGTTATTTATTGTTGGTATTTTTCCTTCATTTAACCAGGTAAAGAATGGAGAATTAAATTAAATTCAACTTTATTTATATAGCGCCAAATCACAACACAGGTTATTTCATGGTACTTAACACATTAAAGTCTTTACAGCAGAACTTTACAATATTATACAGAGAAACCAACAATTCAACAATTCAATAATTCAACAATTCAACAATTCAATAATTCAATAATTCAACAATTCAACAATTCAATAATTCAATAATTCAACAATTCAATAATTCCCACATAAACTAGAGAACAGCTGTTTTATCAAACTGGCACCAACCTGTGATTGAGATCACAAAATCACAATAAAACTGTATGAAACACTGAAAAATGTGAAAGCCAATGAATTAGGAATATTCTGTATTGATGTTTCTAATATTAATAAAGAGAAAATTGTAGTTTTGTGTGGTGTGTTAGTGAAGCGAGATGAATTCAGAGGCATCATGGTTTATAAAATATTACAGGAATTTAAAGAGACTAAAACAATGGCAACAGACAATTTAATATTGTGTGTGTGTGTGTGTGTGTGTGTGTGTGTGTGTGTGTGTGTGTGTGTGTGTGTGTGTGTGTGTGTGTGTGTGTGTGTGTGTGTGTGTGTGTGTGTGTGTGTGTGTGTGTGTACTTGTTTTGCTCACGTTGTGGGGACTCGACAACCAGACGGTAAATCACAAGGTTTTCTTGAGAGGAGTTGGTTTGAGGTCGGCAACAGTGATGGAGGTGATGGAGGTGATGGAGGTGAAGGAGGTGATGGAGGTTAAGGAGGTGAAGGAGGTGGTGGAGGTTAAGGAGGTGATGGAGGTTAAGGAGGTGATGGAGGTGATGGAGGTTAAGGAGGTGAAGGAGGTGGTGGAGGTTAAGGAGGTGATGGAGGTGAAGGAGATGATGGAGGTGAAGGTGAAACAGGTGAAGGAGGTGAAGAGGTGAATGAGGTGAAACAGGTGATGGAGGTGAATGAGGTGATGGAGGTGAAACAGGTGATGGAGGTGAAGGAGGTGACGGAGGTGAAGGAGGTGACGGAGGTGATGGAGGTGAAGGAGGTGATGGAGGTGAAGGAGGTGAAGGAGGTGTGTGAGTCTGCAGGTTCTCCGTGTGCCTGTGTGGGTTCTCTCGGTTCTCTCGGTTCTCCAGCTTCCTCCAGAAACATGCTATCAGGTTCATTGGTGGTTCTACAAATGTCCCTGAGGTGTGGACGGTCTTTGTTTCCGTCTGTCTCTCTGTCCTGTGATGGACTGACCACCTGTCCAGGTGAACCCCGCCTTCACCCAACGTGAGCTGGGATAGGCTCCGCCCCCCGTGACCCTGGTCAGGGTAAAGTGTGCAGAGATAATGGATGTTAAGAGTTAGTCTCTATTTCTTCACACACGTTTACCTGCAAACCTTCGTAAAGCTCGTTCATTGTAAGAAAAGCTCGTCATAATTCACAGCTCTTCCATGTTTTTTTGGTGTTTACCAGTTTAATATTTGGTTTTCTTGGAGTAATTTCTGATCTTGTGGGTACAACCAGATTCCATTTAAAAATGTATATTGTTTGTTTCTGTCAGAAAATATCTCGTTTTTATTGGCACCATTTGGAGTCATCCTCTACAAACTCATTTCTCAGGACGTTTTCCCTGTAAATGTTGTCTCCTCCTCTGTCAGGACCCGCTGATGGATTTCTTTAATATTTAACCCCAGAGGATGCAGCTTTATCCTCCGTGCTTTCACATTCTTTGTTCAGGACTTTTGATAGCTCGCCGGCTGTTTGCAGCCTCCTTAACAAAGAGCCACTAATCTGCTGATAGCACGGAGCACCAGATGTGTTCATCACTCTGTGTGCTTTACATTCAACGACCTGCTTGTAGGTTTTAAGTGGAGGTCAGGAACACGGCAGCGGGGAGTTAGCGTGAGATGGACCTGATGACGTCTTTATTATTGTGGTTATTTGTGTTTTTTAAAGTGAAGCTTGTTGTCGCTGCCCAAGTGCCTTTAGTCATTTATTTACTACAACCACAGGTTAGAGCGACCTTCGTCACGCTTAATGTAATATGTTATGTAATGTTATATATTATATATATGTATTAATATTTACCTTTAAATCCAACTAACCTGTTCAGGTCATCTTTTCCTTTTAGATGTGAAGGAAATGTTGATTAATAACATATCATTGATATATAATATGTCAGTAAAATGTACATATTCTTTTGTAAAATATTCAAACTTGTGAAACAGTTCTTGCTATTATAACATTGAGTAACTTTTTTAATATTTTGTCACTCACAACACTGATAGTTAATTCAGGAAAATTCCTGTGATTTGACACTGAGTTAAATTCTTGTTTCAAAAATCTTGATTTTATTATATTATATTCAATTTGGTGCTTTTGATTTTGCTGTTGTGGTTTTGAAATTGTGGTGTTTGATTTTGCTGATTTTATTCTGAATTCCTTGTGTTTGATTTTGCGTTTTTTATTTTTTATTCCTTGTCTTTGAATTTTCTTTTAGGGTTTTGAAAATGTTGAGATCGGTCTTTGCTGTCGTGATTTGGAATTTATTTGAGATTTTTCCGTAGTGGTTTGCATTTATTTCAAACCAGTAAACACTGAAATGCAGAATCACACAACAACATCATCACTTTGACAGAATACGAGCCTCCTGATGTGTGAGTCTCTGCCGATGATCCTCCTGCTGAATGAAAGGAAGTCAACGGCTGTCTGAAGTTTCACTCGGCTCCAACATGCAGAGACATTAGTGTGGTCCTTTGCCAACTATGTTGAGTTCCTCGTGTACCTGGAGGTCTCTGGAGGAAAGACACAACCTAAATAATCGTTGGACATAATCCTTGAGAACTGTTCACTAAGTGAGCAAAACATCCACAATTTTACATTGAAATGATTGAAAACTCGAAATAAAAGGCCGAGAACAGAGTTGGACTCTTCCTGCTGCCCAATATTTGTGCACCTTGTGTATCGGGAAAGCTTTAATAATCTCCAGTAAAACATTTGGGGGAGCGTTTGGAGATGGGTGGCCCGCCCCTTTGGCTTAAAGCAATTAATTCAGCTTTCTGACATCAAACTCTCGGCTCAGCGTGACAGCTTGGAGCTCAAATAAAAAAATAAAAAAGGCAAGTTCTCCTGGGAACAGAGTAAAGATGGCAGGCTCCTTTCTCCACTGTTTGCTCAGTGGCTCTGAGAGCAATCTTCCCCCCAGCCTGAATGAGATGCGAGGGCACAAACAATGTGCCGGAGGAGAGAAAGGGCCGGCGGGGAATGAACAGTTTGGAGTATTTGCTCAGTGGAGGAGCCGCCACAAAGGCAGAGCCGCGGCGTTCCCATGAATCAAGGCGACGTCTCAGGCGCCTTTTTGTTGTGGCGGGTCTGTGTCGCCAGCTATTAAACAACACTGCATATAACTGGTTTCATGTCATTTAAAGCCTTTTCTCTGTAAAACTGTACCATCAGGTGACCTGCTCTCGCTTGTTGTACTTGGCTGGATGCGTACAGGCGGTTGGCTGAGTTCAGTGCTGCACGTGGCGTCGCAGCTCCACTTTAAAGCAGCTAAATATTCAGCCTGATATTCAGCACTCATCAAGTGTTTCCACGCTTCAAATGTGGAGGAATGAAGACGACTTTCAGACCAATAACTGACGTTTAGCTGTAGTTGACCGTTGCCCCGCCAATTTTTATCCCCAGCCCAAACGCCCAGACCCGGAGCTCTCTGGGTGGCCGGCTGGAGGTCTGAAAGGCACCCAGATTGACGCTTAAGCTCTTTGCGCCTTAAGAAAGCGTCATTGTACATCACCATGAATGGCAAACTGCTGTTTATCTAAGATGGACCCGTTTTTTTGTGTTTTTTTTAAGTATCTGCAGTTCAAAGACGTGCCACCACCGCGAGACGACAAACTCACTGTTCTCGTCACGTCGACATCTGAGCAGGAGACTATTTCAGAGATGAGAAAGACTTTCACATCAAAGTCCGGCGATCTGAACTGAGTCCGAACGTCTGCCTACGAGAGACGAAGGAGGACGAAACAACTTCAATAGAAGTTCACGTGTGCTAAAAAACTTCCTCGGAGTCGCTGCTAATTGTGTTTTTGAGACTCTCGGCTTCTCTGGTCGTCTGACGTCCGTCGACTGAACTGGAAGAGAAGACAAGCGTGTCAAACACGTCTTGAAACTGGCTGAACAAGTAGATGCAAACAAACTGCAGTTCACGTCCTTTTGTTACGACTTCATGACGTCAGGAAAGTCTCCGTCTTCATGTGCAGCTGTTTCGTCATCTGCTCCACTGTGAAGACTTATTTTAGCCTTTAAGGCCACTGAAGTCAGTTCGGTGAAAGAACTTTAATCTTGTTAGAATTTTGCTCGTAAAAGTTACAAGTTTGGAAAACATACCCTCCGAATCACAGAACATCTGGACCATCGATAAGTCCAGAACACGGAGCCGGAGAGAGATGCAGCTCTAACGAGTCAGTTACAAACTTCAGCGGTGGATTATCTGAGTTCTTGAGGTCTGCTGGTCTGCACACGCATCCATTTCTTGGTGGACGTGACCGGAGGACGCACGTCAAGTTCAGTGTCCAACTAACGGACGCTTAAAATGCTTCAGAAGGTTTCCGCCGATGATCTGAGTGATCCGTCAAGACCGGAGAAGGATCGTCGGGTCAGGAGACACCAGCTGGGTTTCATTTGTGTCGCCGTGAATTCGTCCCCCACAGTCAGACTGTCAACACCGAGTTCCACCGGGACCTTCTGAGACGTCTGACGGGGAACATTCACTGGGAACCACCAGAACTGTGTCGCCGTGGCAACAGGGTTCTCCAACATGACAACACACCGCTCACAGCGCGTTGAGAACGCACAAGTTTTCACACGCAGCAATAGAGCGATGAAACGTGTGGTTCGGTACCGGCGGTCTGGCGTTGCCCCTGAAGCCAACACGAAACCTTCAGGTCCTCGTCGCCGGCGTTGAGCCGCTGAACAAAGCAGAGCAGAGATGATGATTAACCGTATTAACAACCTGCTGCCTTTGTAGACGGCCGAGGCCGCCGGTTATCTGGCTGCTGCCGCTCGCTCTGCCGGGCAGAGGAAAGCTGCTGAGCAAACACAGCCAGCTGAAAGTCAGCGACAACACACTGAACACGCAGCGACCGCCGGCAACACTTCCTGGAGACGAGCGGTCGCCTCATATTCAACACCAACATCTAACTTTCATGGCAGTTTGATTGGAAAAGTAAATCCTACCTGGATTAAATTCACAGGGAATGTTTTCACCCACAACATGTTTAAAGTTGACTGATTATGAAACAAAATGTAACACAAGCATGTTATGATTCTTTCTGAAATGTTTCCCATCCATCTATTATCTATAGAACAGTCTGAACCACCTCAACACAGCTATCGCTAAAGGAACAGTAGCGGTTGTTATGTTACAGTCAGTCATGGTTGCTGTGGAACTATCAGTGTGTGTTGTTATGGAACTGTGTCAGTAGAGGTTGTTATGGAACTGTGTCAGTAGAGGTTGCTATGGAACTGTGTCAGTAGCGGTTGCTATGGAACTGTGTCAGTAGAGGTTGCAATGGAACTGTGTCAGTAGAGGTTGCTATGGAACTGTGTCAGTAGAGGTTGCTATGGAACTGTGTCAGTAGAGGTTGTTATGTAACTGTGTCAGTAGAGGTTGCTATGGAACTGTGTCAGTAGAGGTTGCTATGGAACTGTGTCAGTAGCGGTTGCTATGGAACTGTGTCAGTAGCGGTTGTTATGTAACTCTGTCAGTAGAGGTTGCTATGGAACTGTGTCAGTAGCGGTTGCTATGGAACTGTGTCAGTAGAGGTTGCTATGGAACTGTGTCAGTAGCGGTTGTTATGTAACTGTGTCAGTAGAGGTTGCTATGGAACTGTGTCAGTAGAGGTTGCTACGGAACTGTGTCAGTAGAGGTTGCTATGGAACTGTGTCAGTAGAGGTTGCTATGGAACTGTGTCAGTAGCGGTTGCTATGGAACTGTGTCAGTAGAGGTTGCTATGGAACTGTGTCAGTAGCGGTTGTTATGTAACTGTGTCAGTAGAGGTTGCTATGGAACTGTGTCAGTAGAGGTTGCTACGGAACTGTGTCAGTAGAGGTTGCTATGGAACTGTGTCAGTAGCGGTTGCTATGGAACTGTGTCAGTAGAGGTTGCTATGGAACTGTGTCAGTAGCTATGGGTTGCTATGGAACTGTGTCAGTAGAGGTTGCTATGGAACTGTGTCAGTAGCGGTTGCTATGGAACTGTGTCAGTAGAGGTTGCTATGGAACTGTGTCAGTAGCGGTTGTTATGGAACTGTGTCAGTAGCGGTTGCTATGGAACTGTGTCAGTAGAGGTTGCTATGGAACTGTGTCAGTAGAGGTTGCTATGGAACTGTGTCAGTAGAGGTTGCTATGGAACTGTGTCAGTAGCGGTTGCTATGGAACTGTGTCAGTAGAGGTTGCTATGGAACTGTGTCAGTAGAGGTTGCTATGGAACTGTGTCAGTAGCGGTTGCTATGGAACTGTGTCAGTAGAGGTTGCTATGGAACTGTGTCAGTAGCGGTTTCCACAAGCAACTAAATGTTCAACTGAAACTTGTTGATGGGAACATTTTGTGTTTATGATGACATCAGAGGACAGTTAAGGTCAAATAGGCCTATGCATGTTTCAATACCTGAATACATATAAATACTACTACTAATAGTACTTATTAATAATATTAGTAATGAGCTACACCAGTAACGTCCGGCAGCAGCGCAGCTTGAGCTTCCTTGTTGAAAGGTGAATGGAAGATGAAGTACGATTGTAGAGGTGTTCAGCTGTGTTGCTGCCGTCCGGCTGACCGACCTCACGTCGACCTCCAGCAGCACAAACACAAATCCTTCAATGAGCCAAATAAAAACCGTCCACGCCCTTCTAGGCGACACCAGTCTGCTGGTTTCCACCCCGTCAGTAGAATTTTTCTCTTTCTGGTAAGTGTGCTCTGGAAACCGGTCGAGGGCCTGATAAAGCCGAGCGCAAATATGAGGAAGATGTGGAGGTTTGCTCAGCGCACACAAGGCCTGACAGCAGCCGGCGGCTCGGCAGAGGAGGCAGAGACACAAAGATAAAACCAGACGCTGGATTTGGTGGAAACGCGAAGACTCTGTTGGACGTGTGAAAAGAATAACGCAGAAAGTTAAACTTATTGAATTTGTTACAGCATCCGACGATGTCTTCAGATTTCCTTCAACACCAACACATGAAAACTGAAGTGACCGAATGCAAAAGTAATTCTTCTTCTACCTCCTCCCCATTTATAAAACAACCAAATACCCGAGGACACGCGGCCGCCTTCACATTTACACACTCAGGAGCCGTTTGGTAAAAGCTGAATTTACCTGGATGAGAAAATGCTGATTTTTTTGGACGTGGTGTTTATTTAAAGGTGCTGAGTGGGAAGTCGGGAGATCTCCAAAGTCATCGAGGCTGAAAATCAATTGAACATGAGACTGTTGAACCGCAAAAAAAAAAGAAAGACAAATGTTGGCTAATGTTGTGGGTCAAAAACAAAACAACAAATATTATATTATTGGTCGGACGAGTGAAAAAGACACGACTGAAGCTGAATATTATGAATCTGAGAAGTGAAAAGTTCCCTGCTATATTTATTAGAGGAATAATTGTGCAAACGAAGCTTTCGTTTTGACATCCCTCATGAGTGTGTGTGAGTGTGTGTGTGTGTGTGTGTGTGTGTGTGTGTGTGTGTGTGTGTGTGTGTGTGTGTGTGTGTGTGTGTGTGTGTGTGTGTGTGTGTGTGTGTGTGTGTGTGTGTGTGTGTGTGTGTGGTAAACGTTGCTTGTCCAAACACGGCATCGCTGAGCTCAGCTCTGACCTGGAGCTGCTCGGCATACAGCCTCCACATTATTCCTGGTCAGAAGAAGGTTATTATTATTCATAACGCTCTGATTGCTTTTCCTGAGCAAACAGAGCCGGCGGTCCGGAGACACCTCATCACATCTCCACGCCGGCCTCGGCTTTGTTTCTGAGAATAGAGCGTTGTTTTCCCGTTAACGGTTTCTCCAACATGTGTAACTGCATCTTCTTCCTGTTCTTCATTAAAACTACGAGACGTTTAAACTGATTGAAATGTTCGAACCCGAAGACTCCGTGTTTTTGGTCTGTGGATGGAAATGTTGGTCTGAAACATCTCAGCAACTATTGGATGGATTGCAGTGAAACTTTGTGCCGACATTCGTGGTTCCCAGAGGATGAATCCTGCTGACGTGGATGAACCCAACGGTTGTTGTATGATGAACGATGTTGAAACGGCCGTGTTTGATATTCAAGGTGATCTGATGGCGTGTTGTGGACGTGGTGTGGACGTGTTGTGGACGTGGTGTGGACGTGTTGTGGACGTGTTGTGGACGTGGTGTGGACGTGTTGTGGACGTGTTGTGGACGTGGTGTGGACGTGTTGTGGATGTGGTGTGGACGTGGTGTGGACGTGGTGTGGACGTGTTGTGGACGTGGTGTGGACGTGTTGTGGACGTGGTGTGGACGTGGTGTGGACGTGTTGTGGACGTGGTGTGGACGTGGTGTGGACGTGTTGTGGATGTGTTGTGGACGTGTTGTGGATGTGGTGTGGACGTGGTGTGGACGTGGTGTGGACGTGGTGTGGACGTGTTGTGGACGTGGTGTGGACGTGTTGTGGACGTGTTGTGGACGTGGTGTGGATGTGTTGTGGACGTGGTGTGGACGTGTTTGTGCAGCTGTTTGAAGTCTAACGCGATCAGTTGGGGGACGTTTGTCTTCGATTGGTCCGAACTAAAAGTTCAGGTGTGAAAGGACAGAAGGAACGTCTTGTGTATATATTGAGTATATATTGAGTATATAGTGAGTATATATTGAGTATATATCGAGTATATATCAAGTATATATTGAGCATATATCGTGTATATATCGAGTATATACTGTGTATATATTGAATATATATTGTGTATATATTGAGTATATATTGAGTATATATTGTGTATATACTGTGTATATATTGAATATATATTGTGTATGTATTGAGTATATATTGAGTATATATTGTGTATATACTGTGTATATATTGAATATATATTGTGTATGTATTGAGTATATATTGAGTATATATCGAGCATATATCAAGTATATATTGAGCATATATCGTGTATATATCGAGTATATACTGTGTATATATTGAATATATATTGTGTATATATTGAATATATATTGAGTATATATTGTGTATATACTGTGTATATATTGAATATATATTGTGTATGTATTGAGTATATATTGAGTATATATTGTGAATATTCGTGTTCTTCTGAAATGAAACACCCTTCTTCCTCTTTTTATGTAGTTAGTGGAGCGTTTCCTCGGTGGGCTAAATGTGACCCACAGTTTTACTTTTTTTTCAATTGACGTTTAAATAATTTTTCAGGAAACTAATTTTCACCATTTTTGTTACAGTATTATTTGTGAGTATTTATATTTCAGGGCTTTAGGGGAAATTGGGTGCGTTCATTGTAGCTTTCAAAAACTAACGTGATGAACCTACGACTGAAATCAGAACTGATTTTGTTTTAGAGCTTTGTGCAACGAAAAAAAAAACATGGAAGACAAATAAACAGCCTGTAGGTGTTGAATAAAGTTAGCTAGTGTCCTTCAAGGACTTCAAATGATGGTTTTGGAAATATTATGTCAGTAAATCATCTCGATTTAAAATAAAAATGTTCTTTTTATATTCTTAAGATGCCTCTGTGTCACATTTTGGAACCAAAATCTGCGAGTGTTAAAAATGGTGAATAATTCAGTTGAGTTTTATCTATATTAAATCCTAACACGGGTCATCTCAGGGCGCCTCAAGGTCACGACCTTGTAAAGAGAAGTACTGCTGCTCCTCAGTGTGCTCAGATGAACCGTTAAGATCCTTATCTGCTGTTCAAAATCACTTGTGTGTGATGTTAAAGTGCTTTAAGAGGAGAATTCCTCAGATTGTGTATCAGCTGGTCATTAATCTGGAGCTGGTATTTAAACCATTTAGTGGTAATGTTCTGCTCTTTACCTCCATTAATACAGTAAACAGGATCACCACCACCGCTTTTCACAGATTACTTCTGTTACTTGCCGAAGCCTCCAAAACTAAACACCCCGAGGACCCGTTCACGTCGGACATCCTGGACTTTGGATCATTTTTAATCAATAAAACCTGTAAAAAAAACAACACAACAAGACTTTTATATGAAGATTTTTATCTGATGCAGAAACACAAACGACTGATGGGTTGAAAAACAGTTTGAAAATCCTTCAGGCCTCAGAACAAAACCGCGGACGGGCCCTTTATCTCATTTACAAATGTACAAATCCAGCGTCTCCTCAGGAGGAGTGGACGATGGGCCGGCTGTACGCTCCGTGGTAGTAGCTGTCGCTGTGGCCGGGATCCAGGCCGGGCTTGGCGGCCACCAGAGCCCCGGACACCGGGCAGCCGTAGCCTCCGTACGGCACCACCGGCTCCAGCTTGTGGTGCTGCGGCTCGGACATGAGGTTGTTGATGGAGAACGGGTGGTTGAAGGAGTAGTGCGGGTGGTAGTGGTCCGCCTTCAGGTGGGCGGCCTCGTGCAGCAGCAGCGGGTGGTGGGGGTGGGGGTGGTGGTGGTGGAGCAGGTGCTGGGTGTGCACGAGCGGGGAGGGCACGCGCGCGGGGCTGCAGGGCAGCAGTTCACCCCGGTGCGGTTTGAGCTCGACCCCCTTCACGTCAGAGGACCGGGGGGGGGAGGAGGAGGAGGAGTGCGGGGAGTCCGAACCGGAGCCGCTGCTGGGGACCGAACCGCCCTCCGAGCCGGGCTTCCCCGCCGCCTCCTTGTCCCCGGTACCGGCCTTCTTCCCGGACTTGAAGCGCTTCTGCCGCCGGAGGTAGCAGCCGTTCTCGAACATGTTCCCGGAGTCCGGGTGGAGGGCCCAGAACGAGCCCTTCCCCGGTTTGTCCGGTGAGCGCGGCACCTTGATGAAGCAGTCGTTGAAGGACAGCGAGTGCCGGATGGAGTTCTGCCAGCGCTGCTGGTTCTGCCGGTAGAACGGGAACAGGTCCATGATCCACTGGTAGATCTCGTTCAGCGTCAGCATCTTGCTGCCGGACTGCTGGATCGCCATGGTGATCAGAGAGATGTACGAGTACGGCGGCTTGGCGTGCGTGTAGTTCCTGCGGTACGGTTTGGCCTCCCGGGACCGGATGCTGCAGGCCTGCCCGTACACCGGGCTCATCACCGGCATGTTCCCGTACGGCGGCGGGCTCATGGAGCTCATGCTCGGCGGCAGGCCCGCCATCCCGGGTCCAGCCTGCACCGCGGCCCCGGAGCTCTGACACATCCCGGCGGGCACCGGGGCGTTGCTGACCCCGACCGGGTTGACGTAATGCGCGTTCATGTGGCCGGTGCCCGTCAGGCCAGGCGCGCTCATGTAGCTGCTCATGGAGTTCATGGGCAGACCGGAGTTCATGTTTCCCGCTGAAGGGTAACACTGAAACACAGAGACCGGTAATCAGGTGATCAGGTGATCAGGTAATCAGGTGATCAGGTAATCAGGTGATCGGGTGATCAGGTAATCAGGTGATCGGGTAATCAGGTGATCAGGTAATCAGGTGATCAGGTGAGACTTCATCAACAGGTTCACGTGTTTATTAAATATCTCTAATTCATCCTAAATGATAATCAAAAGATCAATAATCAGTTTTAGAAATTCATATAAAGTTAATCAAACAACAGCTCAGAAAAGAAAACAAACCTGTAAAACCAGAAATTAAACCATAACAATGAATTTAGTGTTCTTTGCTTTAAAGGTGATATTTTATTTTATGCTGCTGATTATTTTTATTCATTTAATGGGTCATTTAATAGTTTGTTTTATTCCACTAAAACCCAAAATATAAAGTTTACTGTTACACAATAAGACAAGCAGGAACTATACAGGATCAATAGACTGGTAATATTTGTATTTGATAAGTGACTTAAATTATAAATTGATTATCAAAATGGTTGCTGATTAATGATCTGATTATCAACCGGGTTAATTGATTAATTGACTGAAGCTGCAGTTTCTGTCTCTATTATATTTTTTCATTAAATCTGATTTCCTTCATTATTCAGCTATAATTATATTTGCAAACAAAACTGAGTTAATTCAGTTAAATTAGTTTCACTGAGATGTAACATGCATTTCTTCCATATTCAGTTATTATTGTTATTTCTCATAATTGTTTTAAACATTATATCACATGATATTTTTACTAATAACAGTTTTGGATTCCCTAAGAGCCTCATAATAAAGAATATTTGTTTGTATTTAAGTCACTCTCAGAGAAATCTTTAACTTCATGAACATCTTTTTACCCAAAAGTTACCGACTGTTGTCAGTTATTGCCTTTTATTAAAAGTTTTACTGCTTTACATTAAAATCTGGATCTTACGTCTTGATATCTTCTCTAATATATTCATAATACGTGATCTGATCTTTTATTAGACCTCACATACTGAAGTCAAGAATCCTCCATCCCAGAAGATAAAAATGAGACATCTCAATATTACTTGACTTTTTTCCCTTTGATAATTACCACATGCATCTCTCCTGAAAGCACCCAAGTAGATTATGTTCTTTCATTGTTTTGGAAGTCTTACTTTTCGAAGGTGTAATCCACTTTTTATTTTCAGATTATATCTTTCATTAATCTCCTTTAAAATGGTATTTTTTTAGTTTTTGCGAGGAGCTGCAGGAAGACAGCGACCAGTTGGTGGAACAGAGGACGAACTTAAAGAGCGGTAAGCTGTCTTTTTATTTCTCAACATGAAGGTCTGGATGTCATAAAGCTTCCTCCACACTGCAGGCAGAAATAAAACAGAATGCTGCAGAAAATACATTTTTATTTTGGAAGTTTTTTTCTGTAGAAAAGTGCCCCATGTTGCTTAAAAATGACAAATTCACAACTTCTTTTTTGTGAATATTTCCTCCATCTTTGGTCTTCACTAACATGAGAATAAAATACAGCATTTAAAGGAGGAGTCATTTGAAAACAGTTAACATCAGAAGGCCTAAAACCAAAAGTCTGATCAAATTTACCTTTATTTAAATTTATTTTCAGATCAAACAAGGCTTTTATTTAATACAAATATATTTACCCAGTTGAGTACAAATTATCTCAAGAAAAATAGTCTGTATAAAATAGTCAGTTTTAATTTTATGTTTTCAGATAAAAAAGGAAGGTTTCATAAAAACATAAAGCAACCGTAATCTCTCATTTTAATGCACAGCAGAGATAACAATTATGTTTTAAGAAATTAAATGACCTTTAACTGGGAAATAAAGCTTGTATTTTAAAGTGTGCATCCTTATTAAAACCGAGAGGCCGTAAGTGGCCTTTAGTTAAATGTCCCGTTCATTATGCTTCTGATCAGTTTCCTCTGAAGGAGGAAGTTCCTGATCAATAATCACGGATCGATATTCTCACTAATATTAAAATGTATAATAATCAGCGGAGCGCCGCTCGCATCGTTTCCCGCCCTCCGGACACCGACCTCGGCCTCTCCGTAGTAGTAGCTGCTGCTCCAGTCCGGGTGCTCGTGTCCCTCCATCTTAACGGCGCTCAGCATCGTGCACGTTCCTCCACAGATTCATCCAGCGGCTTCACGCGAGGCGGGAAAAAACGAGCACGTGAGCCCCGCCGGTAACGGGCCGGTGGATCCTGGCTGTTGAGTCCCGGAGCTGGTTCACACCTGAGCGGAGACTGTGACCGAAGGACGGTTCCTGCTCACTGAGCCGCTCCGGCACCTGCGCTCGCGCTGCTGCAGAGCTGCTGTCCAATCAGCTGCCTGCATCCCAGGGCCGGATTAACCTGAGGGGGGGGCAGAGATGTAGTGGGGCCCCCGGAGCCTCACAAACATGTCAGTTTTATTACCAGAAAACAACTAAAACTTTAAATTATTTTAGGAAAAAATGGCAACATTTCTGAGGTAGCAGCTCAAGTGAATATTTATAGTTTCCTGCTTTTGATTTTCAAAACCTGAAAGTTTGGATGGAAGGAGGTTTATGTGCATTTTAGTTTAGAAGAACTTTAACTTTACAACCAATACTCTCAATATTTGTTGAATAAAATAAAGTATCGCCTAATAAATGTTGAGACCGGTATTCTGTACAAGACAAAGAGCACAAGATGGAGGATCTGACGTTACGTTGTACTTTTAATATTAATTAATATAAAATGACCAGAGATGGAAGCAAACCGACCACAAACTCCTTAAATCACCACGGGTGACACCTCTGATGAGAAATGACCAACCAGAAAATATAAAGAATATGATGATTTTCTCAGTCAGTCACTTGATTGATTGTTTGTCTGGTTTGTGGATATTCAGACTGGTGAGAAAACTAAACTGATAAACTAGCAGTCGAAAAACCACAAAATTATTAACAATAAATTAAAATAAGGCATCAAATTTTCACATATCAGCTGCAGTCATTAAATTTACAATATTCTCTCAACAAAACTAATTTACATGATTATTAATGCAGCTGTTAATTTTTTTTGAACAACATCCTGTTTTACATGTTGTATTTGCAAACATCCTTAATATTGTTCAGTAACTGAAGTTTTCAAATGACTCGTGGAGAAAAAAAGAAGAATATTTGCATCTAGTCTCGGTTTAGAAATATTGAGGTCTAAAAACGTCAGCGGCATCGAGGGCAACGTTTGCAGGCGAGTATGTTGACGTTGTAAAATATCTGTGCAGCAACAATGGAAATGATTTCATCATTTGTCCAGAAGTCAGTGGGAGAAAGTTTAAGTTTAAAGTGGTTTGAAATTAAGATCCTCCTCCTCCTCCTCTCCCTCTTCCTCCCCCTCCTCCTCCTCCTCCTCCTCTCCCTCTTCCTCCTCCACCTCCTCCTCCTCCTCACTGTTTGCGGTGTGAGGGTGTGTGTTTACCTGACGGACGGTACACAAAGCAGAGGAGAGGGACCACCCTGCTCTCTGCACACACTCCTCCTGTCGTCCCTCCTGGATGTCAAACAGCCACAAATATCTCCGTCTTCTTTCTTTCTTTCTGTTTTCGTGTGTCTCCGACGGTCGAACAGCTGCAGGAGAAGAACTGAACTCTCCGGTGGACGTTTAAATCAGACGTCCGTCGTCCTCTGCAGAACATCGACGTCTCACCTGGAAACAGTCGCGTATTCAAAACAACATGATTCAGTTCTGTTAAATCATTTCTGGTTTGTTTGTTGAGATTTGAGATGTCACGGACACACTAATAATTCACTCATCTGTAAAATACAGTTCTATTAAGGTCACAATTTCAGGTGTATTGAACCATAAATCCTGATGATATTATAATTTAAATGAATGTGACTTTGACCCAGATGAGCTGCAGGAAACGGACGGATTTACCGAATAAAACCGATTCTTGCTTCAGTCATTTTTCAAATTAAATATTTAGAAAAGTTACACAATGTAAAGATTTATGATGATAAATCTTTGAGTTTATAACTGATGAACAAACAACAGGAGAATAAACAGCTGCTGGGAGACGACATGTAACGCCTTTAATATTGTCATTTAATTTAAACGACATCGTGGGAGACGAGACGCAGACTTCGACTCTTTATTCACCAAAAACAGATCAAACTTTCATTTGTCCCACAAGTCACCACGTTTTTAAAGGAATAATGCACATAAATCTATATTTCTCTCTGTCGTTCCTGAGGGAACACAAATTGACCACCGACACACTGGGACCACCGGGAATACTGGGAACACTGGGAATGCTGGGAACACTGGGAATGCTGGGAACACCGGGACCACTGGGAATACTAGGACCACTGGGAATACTGGGAACACCGGGAATGCTGGGACCACCGGGAATACTGGGACCACTGGGAATACTGGGACCACTGGGAATGCTGGGACCACTGGGAATACTGGGAACACCGGGAATGCTGGGACCACTGGGAATGCTAGGACCACTGGGAACACCGGGAATGCTGGGACCACTGGGAATACTGGGAACACCGGGAATGCTGGGACCACTGGGAATACTGGGAACACCGGGAATGCTGGGACCACCAGGAATACTAGGAACACCGGCAATATCGGGACCACCGGGAATACTGGGAACACCGGGACCACTGGGACTCCCACCTGCTACAGGTGATCGTTAACATGAAGGAAAATATTTTTTCCAACAAACCACATGCTGATGATTTTCTCCCCAGAAACAGTCGAGTCTGCACATTAACTTGCATTTTATTATTTCTTTGCATGATTTGATTTGACTGCCTAAAAATTATTTTGAAGGATTGAAATGGACTAAAAAACAATAATCTCACTTTTCTCAGGTGAATCTGAATCCTTACTTTAATTTGCAGCTGATAAAAATCGCAGGTTTCATTGACAAACTTCAGAGCTGTTTTTTTGGTGCACATTGTGACTACGCTGACACCTGCTGGTGAGTCCCTGCAACTACAGGAGAATTAAACCACAATTCTACATCTGATTTTGTTGTTGTAATAATAATTAAAACTGATAACACTAAATGCAGCTGTTGTATCTATTTGTAGTTTTACATTTAGATTTATCAATAATTAATCATTAACCCAAACAATTGATTCTGTTTTTTACTTTTTCTGTTTGGTGTGTTTTGCTTTTGCTTTGATTGTGTTTTTTTTTTTATTTTTCTTCACAATCATTCATCTCATTTGTTATTATATGGATACATTTGAAAATCAGTTATTAACCAATCAGGCATATCAGTGAAGTATATGTATATATGAGATGAAAATATAAATAAACCGGTTTTAAGAATGAATTAAAATATCTGACTGTATATTTTATTATAATTATTGTTATTGTTATTGGGTGTGGTTGTAATAGTAGGTGTAGTAGCAGTAGGAATAACAGTCATAGTGGCATCACGAGAAAAGAAGAAGAAATTTCCCCCCGGGGATTAATAAAGTGTATAAAATAAAAATTAAAAATTAAAAAACAAAAGGCGAAAGGTTTGTAGAGGATTTTGTACCTGCCGGGCTTCCGTACACCGGAAGTAGCGACCGGCTGTCAGCTGTTAGCTCTGATTGTGCAACACAAGGGCAGAAGATCAACGACGATTGAAATTCTTCCTTTTAACAGTCAACCAGCTGATTCCTCAACCGGAAGTCTAAAGGTGAGCTAATTTAAAATAAGAGGACGTAAACTGCACGTTCAGTTTAAAATGAAAGCTTTAATGATTTAATAATGTTGTAACATTTATTTAAACATTATTTCATGCTCCAGTATTATGGCGGAAAGTTAAATCATTCGTGTAAAATAAGAACTCACTCTTCTAAATATTTCTCCTAACAAACATGTTTACTGTCAGAAAACTCAGGTAAAAGTATAAGATTCACGTATTTGTGTGAAACAACCTTGAAACAGTTAACTGTCTGTTTGTTGCTGGTTTCATACATTTTCCTTATTTTATTTTGGAAGATTGGAAAATGTACTTATCACCCTTTCAAAATAAAGTTACAAGTTGTTTCACAGTGGCATGTTAAAATATTTCAAGACAACAAGCTATTAAAATCAGACAAACAACTTCATGTTTTTAAATGTTGAAAATGAACTAAAGCTGATCTGGTAAACGGTTTCCTCAGATGGCTCCCAAAGCTCTGGAGCCGCTGGCCAGGCGGCTGCTGAAGGGGGTGGTGGTGGTGGAGCTGCTGGGCGTCTTCGGGGCCTACGGCCTGTTTCACATGATGAACACCAGCCGAAGTAACGACTCCACTATCAAACAGCCGATGGATCTACGGGAAGGCCTTTCATATCCTCTGATACAAAATCCTGTTTTATTTCCTCCTGCAGATTTCAGAAACACGATGAAGAGGAGGTTCCCGTCCATCCTGGAAGGTACGATAACTTTCTATCAAACATCCTGCAGGTGATGATTCAGTGACTCTGAGACCTGAAAGAGCTTCTTATTGATGGAGCACCAAATCTTCATCAGATTGAAGTGAGGACAAAATAAGAAAACCAGAAACCCATTCAAGACACCACCTTTAAGAAATGAAGAAAATAGAAACATTAGAGCATAATTATGAAGGATTGACCCCCAAATACGGAACCGATAAAGTACAAGTACAAGAGTACAAGTACAAGTACACGAGTTCCTATAAAGCAACCAGATCTCCCTGAATGTCTCGTTTTGGCCAAAAATCAAAAACATTCAGTTTATTATTTTAAAGAAAAGCATGAACTGTTCACACGGGACTGGAAACAGTCAAACAAATCATATTAATGATTCATGAATGAACTAAATAGTTTCTCTGTTGAATGTGTCGGTTTTATTCATGTTAAACGAGTAAATCGAAGCTTTCGTTTGTTGTATGTGGCACTTTAATTTTGAAACGGGAGCCGTGAAATCTTTTACCTGCAATCTTTAAAATGTAGGTTTTAGTTGATGAATCTAATGTTCAGATTGGAAACATGAACTTTTAGATAAAACTCCGTTATTTAACCCAACATGCAGTTTTTTCATTAAAGGGACAATCAGGGTTTTAGGTCCTTTTTAAAACCACACTTTTAAGAAAAAAGTATAAAGTGTGATTTAATTGATCAAAACTAAAAAATATAAAAAGTTTCTGTTGTTTCCAAACTTTATGACTGTAAACAAACTGAACCAGGCTCAGAAAACAAACAGTTTAATTATAGAAGACATGTCTTCACAGATCACAGCATGAATATTAAATCTTAAGTTTTTACACTTACTGATTGAATAATCTGTTGGTTTTGTGTGAAACTGGAAAGTGTTGATCAACAATAACGTCACCATGACAACAAAACATCCAACATAAAGTCTTTAATTATACAAAAAAACAAACGTGAACACGACTCCTCTTCGGATTGTGATGATTTTACCTCGTTAACAAAATAAAAGTGGTCGCCGTCAGCTCACTTCCTGCTCGTCTCCCAGTTTACTACCAGTCCAACGAGTGGGCGGGGCTCTACGGCCTCCGGGAGAGGGACCACGAGGCCTGGTCGGCCAAACAGGACTGAAGGCGTCCGTCAGTTTAAAGTCCTCGACGACGACAACGTCTACTTCTTCTTCTTCTTGGGCCCGAGCGTCCTGCTTCCTGTCCCGGCTCGGCCGAACGTCTTCTTCCTGTTGAACGTGGTCTTCTTCCTGCGCAGCGTCTTGGCGTCGCGGCCGTGGATCCAGTCGTCACGCTGAGATTCCCACTTCAGCTGCTTCACGGCTGCAGACAGGAAGCGAGAGATTAAAGGACGTTTCAGTTATCGGACGGAGCGACGTAGAGGGACGAGGTTTTAGAGGTGAGCTGTGGCCACATCCCATAATAACCCTCAATACAGATCTGACTGAGATTAGGATTTAAAAATCGGGATGATTACATGTTCTCAACACCAAATGCTGTTCCAGAGAGCGTTGCATTATGGGTTGTTTTTAGCCTCAATGTTCGTTGTGTTTTCAGAGTTAAAAAAAACAAAACGTTGATACCAATTTTATAAAAATCTATTTTACCAAAAAGAAATTGACATTACAGTAGTTTTCATGCGGTTTAGAGGGGGAGAGTGTAACCGGGGTTATTTTTTGTAGCTGGAATTAACAGATGTTCCCTAAATGCCTCGTGATCAGTGAATCCAGGTGTTTTCATGCAAGATATTCTGATTGGGAACCCAAGGACACTAAGCCCCGCCCACCTGCACTGGAAACCTCAAACCAGACTCTCCCCCTCTAAACTGCATGAAAACTACAGATTTGAACCGTAATGTAATTCTTTTTTCTTAATATGGATTTTATAGAGTTGGTAAAAATAATAATAAGAATAATACGCATCTATTTTAATTAATATAGAAAAATGAGTTGTTTTGGTCTCGTGCATTAATGTTGAACATCATTTGTTCATTTTGTGGTTTTGCCTCATTACAGGAAATATTAATGTTGTGATCCTGATTTGAGCCACATTTTATTTATTGTGATTTTCTCTGGAGAATTTATGAAAATCAGCTGGTATCCAGCGAACTCAATAAAAACCTGACAAACTGTTTTCACATCTGCTGACACTCGGCAGCGTTTCCTTTCACAAACATCACATTTACTTTTTATGGTTTAACGGGTAAAAAAAAAAGAGGCAAAATTAACATTTTGCAGCTGTATGTTTTCAACCGGGAAGAAAATCCTGTGTTTGCATTTTAATATTTATAATAACATCAAGAATAAAGGAGTAAAAGCTGTGTAGCTAAATCAAACGGAGGTCTCACCTGCTTTGTCCTTGTTGGCCATCGCGTTCAGACCGATGTTGTCGAACTTGGAGCCGGCGTTCTCGTCCAGCAGCGATCCAAACTGAAGAGCAAACATTCAAACGTTTGACAACCTGCTCACGTTTCATTAGATATCAGATATTAACTCGCACACAAAGAACAACTCGCCTCTTCAGCCGAAGCAAACATGGCTGCATCTTTCTTCTTCGTCTTCTTCCCTCGTTTAGAAGCTGAAGGAAACGAGGCGCGAACAATAAAACCAACTTTAAAGCAGCGAAAAACAACATTCAAAATAAAAACAGCGCAAAGTAAAGTTGAAACTGACCTGAAGATCCAGAGAAGTCGAGCTCCTCCGAGGATTTCCTCTTCCCCTTCCTGGTCCGAGGCGTTATATCAGGAGCTTCCATCTCATCGTCTGAATCTGAAGGAAAAACGCAAATTATATCGACTGTAACGAGAAAAAGTAAAAGTACGTTTATGAGAATAGAAGAAGTTTCCTTATTTTTATTTTATGGATTTTTTTTCTCATTTTCAAGCGTTTATTTTCATTTTGTTTTAGTTTAGAATTTTTCCTGGAAAACAGATCGTTGGTCAACAACCATTTTCCCTCGTAGTTGAAATGAGCGCTGCTCTGGAGGAGGCGTGGCCTCGTTACGTAATGAAGATGTATTTTAATGTGAAGTCGTACGAACCTCCGAACGCGCCGTCGTCCTCCAACTCAGGAACTGAAAGATGAAGAGAACGAATCTTTGAACCGTGAACAAGAATACGGAATAACATTTCATTTATGAGACTTTACTGTTCCCCACCTTCATCATCATCATCCTCTGCGCCTCCGTCATGGTCCATGAACGTCCCTCCTTCCTCCTCCAGTTCGTCTCCGAAGTCCTCCTCGTCCATGCTGCCCAGAGACACTTCCTCGTCGTCCAGGTCGTCCACGTCCGAGTCCTCCGAGTCGTCCGAGTCCGCAGCCGCTTTCTTCCCCTTTTTACTTTTCACGTTACTGACGGAGGAAGAGAAGAGGAAGAGGATGAAAGTTGGTGACGTGAAGATTGAACTTCCAGACGAAGTAGCGTCTGAACATTCAGTGAGTTCGGTCGACTCACCCGGCGAAGTCCAGATCGTTCTCGGCCACGTTGGTGAAGTACGAGTCTCCTTCAACGGAGTCTGTTCAAAACAACGTCGGTTAAACAATCAGAAATAACATTTCATTATAAATCAGTTTACAACACAAAGATAACTGGTCTTTTCACTTCATATATTACGCAGCACATTTTCATTTGTTGGGGATTCATATATTCATATTTTGTGAGTATTGTTTAAATGTTAAAACATCAGCAGCGCCCCCTGGTGTGTGGACGCCATCGCCGCACTTTGTTAACATGAAACGAGCTCTTAAAACGATCGACAGCTTAAAGACTACAAATATGTGAAATTAGATGTTTATAAGAGCTGCTGGTGTTTTGGTTTTGTTATTAATACATTTTATTTTGTTTGGGGAACCAGGAAAAGTTGAATTTAAAGAGTTTAGACTTCATATTTTAGAAGATTTACTGGAAAAACAAAAAAATATTAAATTAGATTTTGGAAACAAATGTGCATTTATTGTTCTCCATTTTCACTGAAATGAATAAATGAATTAAATTCTGATGATAAATTTAATGATACGCCCCTCTAGTTGTTAACGTTGGCTTTCTCATGTTTATTATATAGAAGTTATTCATCTTTATGATGTATGTTCAGATGAAGCTGCAGATTTGGTTGAGATTTAAAACGTCTTCGTCTGGACTCACCGAGAAGCTTCTCGAACTCGTCGTCGTCCACGTCCTCCACGCTCTCGTTGTCTCCGTCTCCTCGTGGACGACGAGTCTGTTTCTCCTGCTGACGTTTCTTAAAGAAGCTAAAAACAGAGTGGAGAAATACAAAAATGAAACGGGAGAAAACGTTGGGAACATGTTGCGTAGCTTCACCAGTTCTTCTACAACGGAGAAATAAAACCACATTTGATCCATTTTACATTATAAAACATTCGTGACTCACCGATGGAAGAAGATTTCATCCACAGGAATCTGACTTTCTTCTTTGGACAGAAACTCGGAGCAGTTCACTGACAGGAAGAATCAGAACGTTTGATGGATGTTTGAAAAACATTCAACAGGAGGACGAAGAGTTCAGAGAGAAAGTCACCTGGTAGAGAGCTGATGGAGGATCTCCGTTTGGGATTCAAACCGGCAGCGTCCGTGTTCTCTGAGGAGGAAGAACAGCAGAACACGGAATTAACTTCAGCTTCAATGACTTTATTTATCAGATATTCACCGAACACAAATAAACTAAATAAAGTCAGAATATGTGAAGATCTGTTTTCAGTCAGCGTCGTAAAACGAGTCGCAAACAGAACTCGGTAACACAGACGGAGTCGAGACGGCGTTTATTACGTTGTCCCGTCAGCTGTTTGGGGTTTCTGAAGACGAATCGGTCCAAGAACCTGATGAGGGTGAAGTCCTGCAGCGGGTCGCCGGTGTACTGGATGAAGTCTCCCTGAGGAGGTAAACAACAACAAAAGATGTTTACAGAGAAAACAAACGGCTTGTTGACCCCTGGTGGAGGAAATGCTAGTGTGTGTGTGAGAGAGTGTGTGAGAGAGTGTGTTTGTGTGTATGTGAGTGAGTGAGTGAGTGAGAGTGTGTGTGTGTGTGAGAGTGAGAGTGTTTGTGTGTGTGTGTGAGAGTGTGTGTGTGTGTGTGTGTGAGTGAGAGTGAGAGTGTTTGTGTGTGTGTATGTGAGTGAGTGAGAGTGTTTGTGTGTGTGTGTGAGAGTGAGAGTGTTTGTGTGTGTGTATGTGAGTGAGTGAGAGTGTTTGTGTGTGTGTGTGAGTGAGAGTGTTTGTGTGTGTGTGTGAGTGTTTGTGTGTGTGTTGTGTGTGTGTGTGTGAGTATGTTTGTGTGTGTGTGAGTGAGAGTGTTTGTGTGTGTGTATGTGAGTGAGTGAGAGTGTTTGTGTGTGTGTGTGTGAGTGAGTGAGAGTGTTTGTGTGTGTGTGTGTGTGTGAGTGTGTGTTTGTGTGTGTGTGTGAGTATGTGTGTGTGTGTGTGAGTGAGTGAGTGAGTGAGTGAGTGAGTGAGTGAGTGAGTGAGTGAGTGAGTGAGTGAGTGAGTGAGTGTGTGTGTGAGTGAATGAGTGAATGAGTGAGTTTCACCTGCAGGATGGTTTTTGCGAACAGCGACACCGACGGGTGGAAGTGTAGCGACAGCTGCAGAGATACAAACAGGAAGCAGAAACACAATTCATTTCACATTAAAATGCTACATGAACCAGACCCCGTCAAAATAAAAGCTTCATTTGTGTTTCCTGTTGGTTAGTTTGCCGTTTCTCACCCGCTGCAGCTCCCACAGAGTCGTGCGGTCGGCGCCACAGAACAGCGGGTTCCTGTGCAGCGGCTCGTAGCTCTGCGTGCTCTTCACTCCTGAAACAAACAGGAAGGAAGGACAGAAGTCCACATGAAGACAGAAACACGTCCTTCATCTGATAGTTGAACACACTGGAAGCTAAACACAGAAGTAAAAACAGGATTTCTTTCAGCTCGTCTAATTATCAGATAAAAGCTGATATTTATCTTCAAGAGACAAGATTTCTAAAAAATGTCAAACCTGCAACGAACCAAATGTGAAAATAAAAATGTCTGTTTCTAAACTTTTGATTTCACCACTTTAATAAAAATATGGAGAAAACTGTCGGAGTCAGACATGGATCAGAGCGGCTCGGACCTTCCAGGTTCTGGTGATGGACCCATGATGCCGCGGGTTTCACCTCCTCTGGCGTCGCGCTTTCTCCTTTCTCCAGTTTGTCAGCGTCCACAAAGCGCTCGTCTTCATCCTCCTCCTCCTCCTCAGCGAGGTCTTTGAACTCCTCCTCCTGTCCGTCCTGAGAACGCAGCAAAGAGACGAGTTAGAAACAAACCGGAAAGACAGTTTCCAGAAAAAGAAAGCGACCTCGTGTTAAAGATGGCAGCAGACTGGACCCAGCAGAAGTCCGGTTCTGCCCGATCCAACAACCCTCCAACTCACCGTCGCCTCCTGCAGGAGCAGCCGGAGGCCCGGCTTGGCCTTCATCACCTCCGACACCAGGAAGAGCGCCCCGCAGGTGAAGCCGGCGTTCTGCTCGGCGCTGACCTGCAGCAGCCGCTTCACGAAGGCTTTGACGCGCCGCAGCGCCACGTCGGCCTTCAGCGACTTGTAGAGCAGGTTGAGGAACATACTGTGTCGAGAGGACGAGGACAGCCCGGGGTCCAGCAGCTTCCTGCGGGGGGACAGGACGAGATCCAGCATCTTAAAACCACCCGAACGTTCAGTTTCCCTTCAGATGTAATAGTTCATATCTGAGCGGGAGGAGAAGTAGACCCCGCCAGGTGAGGGAGGTTTTACCTGTACAGGGTGACGTAGTAGCGGTTGGAGACGCTCTGCTGGGAATCCATCACCTGGAACAGCAGCATGAGCGCCTGCACCGCCGTGTTGAACTTGACCAAGTGGACGACCTTGAACAGCGTGTCCAGCTGCTCCTTCACCTTCTCGTCTCCGGCGCCGGCGTAAGGATACGCCCTGTTCACG
Organism: Brachyistius frenatus; assembly: GCF_029030835.1. Taxonomy (NCBI): domain Eukaryota; kingdom Metazoa; phylum Chordata; class Actinopteri; family Embiotocidae; genus Brachyistius; species Brachyistius frenatus. Next base: position 267,736 of record NW_027210940.1, read on the forward strand.
CCCGACAGCAGCGCGCTCAGCATCTTCGACTCCACGTCCTTCTTCTTGACGCAGGAGCGGAAGAAGGAGAAGTAGACGGTGATGAGCTTGGCGGCGAGCTCGGCCTCGTCGTGGCTCAGCATCACCTGGCTGAGGAAGCAGACGGCGTAGTACTGCGCCTTGGCGCCGACGTTGGGCCGGAACACGAGGCGCTCCACCTCGCAGCACACCACCACCTTCATGTTGGGGTGTTTGTGCAGCAGCGTCTCCAGCAGGTACGACGCCTTGGCGGCCGTCTTGTACTCGGGGTCTCCCAGCTTGTTGACCACCTGGATGAGCAGCGCCCTCTCCTGCTCCGGCCGGCTGCACAGCAACTCGTGGGCGGTGGCCAGCGCCTTCGACTTGGTGGCCGCCACCGTGTCGTGGGCCACCGAGTCCAGCGCCACCACGAACTCGGCCACCTGGTGCTTCAAATGGTGCTCGAAGTACCAGAGGACGAGGCGGCGGTCGCGGGCGTCGCGGTTGCCGCTGGCCTTCTCCTCCAGCTGGTCGAACGGGTGCTCGGCGAAGGGGCGGAGCTTCCTGTCCTCCGGCAGCAGGTTGGACAGCAGCAGCTCGCGCAGCGTGTCCATCGCCATCAGACCCATCCGCCGGCTGCCCTTCTTCTTCACCATGGACACCAGGTTCTCCACGTGCTCCAGCATGTGCACCGCGGCGTCCTGGATCAGAACCGTCATGGCCGCCATCCTGTCCGCCAGCACGCCGGAGGAGACGACGGTCTTCATCCAGGCGGAGTTGGCTCCTTTCTGCAGGCTCTTCTTGCTCTTGTAGAGATGGACCTCGGCCTCGAACAGCCGCTGGGCGAGCATCTTGTACTGGGAGACCAGCGCCGGGTCCTGCGGCGCCGACGAGCCCTCGGTCGTGTACTCCAGGTCGAACCATTTCCCGCCGGGTTTGATGAGCAGCACCGACCTCGGCTGGAACTCAAACACGTTCACACTCGGCTTCGGCTTCGTCCCGGCTGAGACGTCTTTGGTCTTCTTCACCTTCTTTTCAGACCCGTTCGACTGACTGCCGGACGCTTCCTCTGCTGCCGCCTTCTTAACTTTGGCCTGCTTGGTCTCCTTCTCGCCGCCTTTGGCGGCGTCGCCCTCCGGCTCGTCTGCGACCACCTGCTGCCTGGCGAACGCCCGGATGCCCAGCTTGGTGATGAATTTCTCCAGCTCACCTTCCTCCAGGTCGTCTATCGCTCCTTTCTTCCCTCCGTCCACGAGCTCGTTGGAGTCGTCCATGCCAGCGAGGAGGACGTAGTCGGCCTGCCGGCGGAGAACAACCCGTCAACTCAACGGTTACAACATGAACAACTTCCAACCAACAGAACCGAGGCAGCGTGAGCTCGTAAAGGTCCGGTTCACACCGCCAGACAAAATCTCTGGATCGATTTTTGAAAGTCTGGACAGCAAAACAAAAAAAAGCACGAAATGGAACTTTTCAAATGGGAATGTGATGCCCCTCCCACTTTCTTGGAGGCGGTCTTCTCCTACTCTGGAGAGCGATTGGCTGACGGTCATCAGCTGATGCAATTCACCTGGAACCTCTGGGCTTTAAAAACAGGCCGGTGTGTTCAGTCTTACGTCCATTCACGGCCTGCGTCGCTGATCTGCTGATTTTCACGTGATTCTTGGTTTGTGTCTATTTTTTATGGATTTAACTTGTTTTAAGTGAATCTCACCTGTTTGAGCCAGTTAACGACAAATGGGGGCTCGTCTGGGATTTATCAAACCTTTTTATTAAGGTAAGTTGTTGTAAATGACTAAGTTGGTTTGTGTTTTTCAAATGCTAAATTGAACTGTATTCCTTTTCAGGAGTGCAGCAGGACTTGACTTTGTGGCAAAGCATGCTGGGAGTACGACACGAGATGTTGTTTTATTTAGTTTGAGCCACGTTTCCTTCTGAAGGCTGAAGACCATCTCGATAACAAACCAACCAGATTTCTGCCGATTCACCTGCTTTTCTTTCCTGCTCCTTTTCTTTCCCTTAATTTTCTCCTGAATCAAAAATTGCTGGAATAAAATCCAGAGAAAAAAACCTGAAATTTACAGTGTTATTCTGACAATTTCTTTTTAATTTATTTTACATTTTGATGTATTTTAACTTTATTTATTTACTCAAATATTCTCTGATTTATCCATTACATGTTACATGTTTTAGATTGGATCGATGATCAACTCCAGACAGTTTAATTATATATTTTTACATCTTACTAGGTTGTGACAGCAATGTTTGAGCCAATATTTCACATTTACAGCTGAAACAATGAACAGATAAGGAATTGATAAGAAAACCAATGAGGAGTTAATTTGTACAAAGCAGTACGGACTATAGTTCAAGCTTCTACTGAGAGGGTTTGCAGACGTGTTTGTTTCCTGTCCCATGAAGCCCATGGTGGTGGTGGCTGCCAGGCTGACGTCACTGAGGGTTTCCACTGTTCCCTCACATTAACCATGTACAGTATCATGTGACTGTTACAGCAGCTTAGAAACACACGTACTCAAACTATTCATCCTATTTTTGCTGAAATCAAACACAGAACTAATAAATAAAGGATATTAAGGACCGAAATATCCACTGAAGGTTTTTTATTGCCGGTAAACTCACCCGAGTTCCTCCGAGCCGTAAAACCTCCTCCAGACTGAACTCCTCTTCATCTTTCTTCGCCTTGTTTACGCCTTTATCAGCTGCTGGACCTTCATCCTCCTCCTCCTCCTCCTCCCCGCCGCTGTTTCCAGCCTCCGGGTCGTTGTCTTCGGACTGAAACGACATTGTCTTCGGCCCTTTGGACTTTTTGCGTTGCTTGTTTTTCGCTGCCATGCTGACTGCTGCAGCATGAGGAGGACACGTGACCCGGATGTAGAAGGAAGCGTTTCCGTAGCAGGGTTGACAGATTTGACTGACAGCGATTACTTCAGTCGTCGTAACAGAAGGCCGTTTTAATCTTTTATTTTAATACGTAGATTGTATAAATGTAAACCGGTAGTGTTGCCATAGACTCAGGAAGTTAAATGAACTGTCGGTTCCAATGTTTCTTTAACATATCCTATGAGCCATGTTTTGGGACCAATCACATTCTTTTCTCCGAACTACGTAATCACCCTTCGTCCAATCAGATGGTTTGTTGTCTCTTCAAACCGTGAAGCGTATTTAATGACGCGACACCACACAGGAAACCCAGGAACATGTTCCTCCACAATAAGATGACGAAGGGAACCAGCATGTGGCTGAACAGTGATTGACAAGGACTGAAGGACATTTATTGACCACGTGTAGTTTGAGAAGGACTGAAGGACATTTATTGACCACGTGTAGTTTGAGAAGACTGAAGGACATTTATTGACCACGTGTAGTTTGAGAAGGACTGAAGGACATTTATTGACCACGTGTAGTTTGAGAAGACTGAAGGACATTTATTGACCACGTGTAGTTTGAGAAGGACTGAAGGACATTTATTGACCACGTGTAGTTTGAGAAGACTGAAGGACATTTATTGACCACGTGTAGTTTGAGAAGACTGAAGGACATTTATTGACCACGTGTAGTTTGAGAAGGACTGAAGGACATTTATTGACCACGTGTAGTTTGAGAAGGACTGAAGGACATTTATTGACCACGTGTAGTTTGAGAAGGACTGAAGGACATTTATTGACCACGTGTAGTTTGAGAAGACTGAAGGACATTTATTGACCACGTGTAGTTTGAGAAGGACTGAAGGACATTTATTGACCACGTGTAGTTTGAGAAGACTGAAGGACATTTATTGGCCACGTGTAGTTTGAGAAGGACTGAAGGACATTTATTGACCACGTGTAGTTTGAGAAGACTGAAGGACATTTATTGACCACGTGTAGTTTGAGAAGGACTGAAGGACATTTATTGACCACGTGTAGTTTGAGAAGGACTGAAGGACATTTATTGACCACGTGTAGTTTGAGAAGACTGAAGGACATTTATTGACCACGTGTAGTTTGAGAAGGACTGAAGGACATTTATTGACCACGTGTAGTTTGAGAAGACTGAAGGACATTTATTGACCACGTGTAGTTTGAGAAGACTGAAGGACATTTATTGACCACGTGTAGTTTGAGAAGGACTGAAGGACATTTATTGACCACGTGTAGTTTGAGAAGGACTGAAGGACATTTATTGACCACGTGTAGTTTGAGAAGACTGAAGGACATTTATTGACCACGTGTAGTTTGAGAAGGACTGAAGGACATTTATTGACCACGTGTAGTTTGAGAAGGACTGAAGGACATTTATTGACCACGTGTAGTTTGAGAAGACTGAAGGACATTTATTGACCACGTGTAGTTTGAGAAGGACTGAAGGACATTTATTGACCACGTGTAGTTTGAGAAGACTGAAGGACATTTATTGACCACGTGTAGTTTGAGAAGGACTGAAGGACATTTATTGACCACGTGTAGTTTGAGAAGACTGAAGGACATTTATTGACCACGTGTAGTTTGAGAAGACTGAAGGACATTTATTGACCACGTGTAGTTTGAGAAGGACTGAAGGACATTTATTGACCACGTGTAGTTTGAGAAGACTGAAGGACATTTATTGACCACGTGTAGTTTGAGAAGACTGAAGGACATTTATTGACCACGTGTAGTTTGAGAAGACTGAAGGACATTTATTGACCACGTGTAGTTTGAGAAGGACTGAAGGACATTTATTGACCACGTGTAGTTTGAGAAGACTGAAGGACATTTATTGACCACGTGTAGTTTGAGAAGGACTGAAGGACATTTATTGACCACGTGTAGTTTGAGAAGGACTGAAGGACATTTATTGACCACGTGTAGTTTGAGAAGACTGAAGGACATTTATTGACCACGTGTAGTTTGAGAAGACTGAAGGACATTTATTGACCACGTGTAGTTTGAGAAGGACTGAAGGACATTTATTGACCACGTGTAGTTTGAGAAGGACTGAAGGACATTTATTGACCACGTGTAGTTTGAGAAGACTGAAGGACATTTATTGACCACGTGTAGTTTGAGAAGACTGAAGGACATTTATTGACCACGTGTAGTTTGAGAAGACTGAAGGACATTTCTGAGCTGAAGTAACATGGTGTAGTGATCTACTACAGGTCTGACTAAAGAGAACATAAGAAAAGTAAAAGCTTTCTTTGGAGGCCTGAGACGTGTACTTCATGTTTTCCAGCTCTTATTTTGTTATTTAGTCGATAGCTGATGACCTTTTTATTGCTCTTGTTTTGTTCTTTTCTTTTCTTTTGTTAGATTTGCATGTGAAGCTCTTTAAGCTTTAAGGGTGTCTTCCCGTCTGAACGGTTTCAGGAGCTCCTTGAGAAGGTCTCTAACTGGGTAGAAACCAACTCTGTTCAGGACCATTCGTTTTCAACTCGACCTCTCTTATTGTGAAAGGCTCGCCGGATGTTCTGTATGTGATGGCAGCTAGTTTGCCGTTCGTCTCTCTGTTAGCGTTAGCACGTTGCTCTGGCACAAGGACGTCGTAGTTTTTAAGGTACTTTAAAGGACAGACGGACACCAGTGAACTCCTGTGGAGTTTGTTTTTATCTTTCACACCCGGAAGTCAGACGTCGTCTCTTCCCGTCAGCGCACTTGTTAGCAGCGGATGCTAACGGCTAGCAGCCGAAGTGAAATCAGAGAATGAGACTGATTTTAATTTAATCTTCATCAGCATGAGACTGATTTTAATGTAATCTTCATCAGCATGAGTTTGTTTGTGGGTTTTAAAGGTCATGTGATCAACAGAGCCTTCGGCCCAGCAGCTGGTAGGTGTTTGAACAGGACTCTTTGGGTAAACACTCCAGTAAACAACCTGTTTGTGTGTTCAGGACACATTTCAGGGTTTTATTCAACTTGTCTGAACTTATTGTGTGTTTATTCTTGGTCAATATTAAACTCAGCTTTAGTAATTCATTCAACTCTTGGAAAGTCCATTTTTAGAAAGAGAAGGTCTGAGTATAAAGTTTTGTCTGTAACCTTTCAGTGAGAATACTTCTTGATCGTGTGAACACAATCATTTCATTAATAAAGTATAAATACATCCTGTTTATTAATGTCTGTTTCACAGTGCGATGGCGTCCAGCTCTGTCCCGCCTCCTCTGCACCTCCTCAGAGGAGCAGCACCGGCCCTCCACGCTCCGACACCTCGCCTCCAAAATAAAAGCCACAGGTCCGATCCCGGTGGCCGAGTACATGAAGGAGGTGCTCACCAACCCCGTGACGGTACGTGATGACGACCGGTCGGACCGAACGCCGCCGCAGCTCAATGGAGCCCATCTTCTGTTACCGTAGCAACAGACGGCCTCCATCCTCTCCTCCGTCCTCTCCTCCGTCCTCACCCGGGCTGACCTGTGTCCTTCCTCAGGGTTACTACGTCAGGAACAGCATGCTGGGAGCTGACGGAGACTTCATCACCTCCCCGGAAATCAGCCAGATGTTCGGAGAGGTGAGAGACAGAAACATCAACGTGACATAAAGTACAAGTACCTCAAGATGTGCAGTAGCTGAGTACATGTACTGCGTGTACATTTCGCCGTTCTTCTGCCGTTTGTTGACTCCCGTTTTGTTTCCTGAACGTCGATGGTTCTTTATTTATTTTCCAGCTGCTCGGCGTTTGGATCCTCAGCGAGTGGATGGGAGCGGGTCGACCCAAACAGCTGCAGCTGGTGGAGCTCGGACCTGGAAAAGGATCTCTGGCTGCCGACGTCCTCCGAGTACGTCCCGACCTGAACCTCCACCAGGAGCTCCAGCCGGGTCTCAGAACATCTCGTTTTAGCTCATAAAATCCATCCAAGTTGGTCTTAAAATGTTCAGGAATTTAAACCAGGTGACAAACTCTTCATCAGTTTAGTCTTTTTACATCCTGGAGGTTTTAAAGAACTTTTCAAAGGATGGTTACGCAACAACTATCAGAATCAAAACCAGAGTAAGATGATTCAAAATGTTTTGATTCGTTAATAAATCTGTTAATCTGAAAGTTTCTGCTGTTGACTGAAAGGATGTTTAAACGTGTTTTAATCCAGAGGGGAACAAAGCAGTGATGTCACTTCCTGTCCTCCAGGTGTTCGGCCAGCTGCGCCCGGTGCTGGGCGAGGCGTCGGTGTCGCTCCACCTGGTGGAGGTGAGTCCGGTTCTGAGTCGGCTGCAGGCCCAGACTCTGACAGGAAGCGGCAGCCGGGAGGCGGCCGGCGAGGACGAGCCGGTGTACCGCCGCGGGGAGACCGGCGCCGGGCTGCCGGTGTCCTGGTACCGCCGGCTGGAGGACGTCCCCGCAGGTACGCGACCAGGAGGAAGGTTCTGATGGTTCTGATGGTTCTGCTCGGAAACGGAACGTTTTCATGCAACAAAATCTGAAGTTTTCAAATTAATTCTCAACTCTATAAACCAAAACTTTTATTACAACCACAACAAGTTGGACTGGAGTCTGTTTGAGGATGAAGTGGGAATATTTCACTTATTAACTTAAAATACCTTCAACGGTCTGATGAGGACTTTCTGTCTTCAGGATTCAGCATCTTCGTGGCTCATGAGTTCTTTGACGCTCTGCCGATCCACAAGTTCCAGGTGAGCTTAAAAAAAACACAACTTATGTAATTATTGAATTTTTTTCTTTAGTTTCTCATGATTTCATTATAAAAGAAATATCACGTTTTTTCAGTGTTCATTTTGTCATCATTAATACCACCAGGGGGCGCCAAAGGAAAATAAATACAAAGTAATCAAAGTGTTTAAAGTCTGTAGCAAGTTTATAAATATCTTCAGGAACCTCCTCCTCCCTCCTCTCCCCCTGAACCTCCTCCCTCCTCTCCCCCTGAACCTCCTCTCCCCGTGAACCTCTTCCCTCCTCTCCCCCTGAACCTCCTCCCTCCTCTCCCCCTGAACCTCCTCCCTCCTCTCCCCCTGAACCTCCTCCCTCCTCTCCCCCTGAACCTTCTCCCTCCTCTCCCCCTGAACCTCCTCCCTCCTCTCCCCCTGAACCTCCTCCCTCCTCTCCCCCTGAACCTTCTCCCCCCTCCTGAACCTCTTCCCCGTGAACCTCCTCCTCTCCCCTCCTGAACCTCTTCCCTCCTCTCCCCCGTGAACCTCCTCCCTCCTCTCCCCCTGAACATCCTCCCTCCCTGAACCTCTTCCATCCTCTTCTCCTGAACCTCCTCCCTGCTCTCCTCCTGAACCTCCTCCCTCCTCCCCTCCTGAACCTCTTCCCTCCTCTCCCCCTGAACCTCCTCCCTCCTCTCCCCCTGAACCTCCTCCCTCCTCTCCCCTCTCCCCGTGAACCTCCTCTCAGGTGTTTACCTCAGTCTGAGTGGTGTCTCTGTCTCTTTGTCCAGAGGACAGCGAGAGGCTGGAGGGAGGTGATGGTGGACGTTGTCCCCAACCGTCCCGACCAGCTGAGGTTCGTGGTGTCTCCGTCTCCGACTCTCGCCTCGTCCACGCTGGTGCAGGTCAGTGAAACGGGACGACTCCAATTATTCCACCTGAAGGTCAGAGTTATAAGATGCAGCGTGACACCGCCTGGACGAAGGCTGCTCTTCTTCATCATCACATCAGACCTCTGATGTTGGAAACCACAACGTTTGGATTGAACACAGAAACGAGTCTTCTTCTTCTTCTTAGATGAAATAGAAGCTGAACTCTGAACTTTAAAACCGGTTCTTCATCCATGATGGTGGTGATGGTGATGGTGGTGATGGTGGTGATGGTGATGGTGGTGGTGGTGGTGGTGATGATGATGGTGGTGGTGGTGGTGGTGGTGGTGATGATGATGATGATGGTGGTGGTGATGATGGTGGTGGTGGTGGTGATGATGATGATGGTGGTGGTGGTGGTGGTGGTGATGACGATGGTGGTGGTGGTGGTGGTGTGATGGTGGTGATGATGATGATGATGATGGTGGTGGTGATGATGGTGGTGGTGATGGTGATGATGATGATGATGGTGGTGGTGGCAATGATGATGGTGGTGGTGATGATGGTGATGATGATGGTGATGATGATGGTGGTGATGGTGATGATGATGATGATGATGGTGGTGGCAATGATGATGGTGGTGGTGATGATGGTGATGATGATGGTGGTGGCGATGATGATGGTGGTGGTGGTGGTGGTGGTGATGGTGGTGATGATGATGATGATGATGATGGTGGTGGTGATGATGATGATGATGGTGGTGGTGATGATGATGGTGGTGATGGTGATGATGATGATGATGATGGTGGTGGCAATGATGATGGTGGTGGTGATGATGGTGATGATGATGGTGATGATGATGGTGATGGTGATGATGATGGTGGTGGTGATGGTGGTGATGGTGATCATGATGATGATGGTGGTGGTGATGATGATGGTGGTGGTGATGATGGTGATGATGATGATGATGGTGGTGGCGATGATGGTGATGGTGGTGATGATGATGGTGATGGTGGTGATGATTTTTTTAAAAGGTGGAAACCTGCTGGATGTTTAACGTCAAACTGTTTCTGTCGAGCTGAGAATGACTCCATTTATAATTTAGTTACTGTGTGTGTGTGTGTGTGTGTGTGTGTGTGTGTGTGTGTGTGTGTGTGTGTGTGTGTGTGTGTGTGTCAGGCAGATGAAAGGCGGGATCACGTGGAGGTGTGTGCGGAGGGCGCGGTCGTCGTCCAGCAGCTCGCCCGGCGGATTGTGGAGGACGGCGGTGCAGCGCTGATCGCCGACTACGGACACGATGGAACCAAGACGGACACGTTCAGAGTACGAGACACACACACACACACACACACACACACACACACACACACACACACACACACACACACACACACACACACACCACATCCAGCTGTTGACGCTCACTGTGTGGAATTATTATTATTATTATTATTATTACTACCACCAATTATTTTCTTAATAATCACCGGTTTACAAATCAATATTCCTTTTACCCACCAAATTAACAAAATGTTTAGTTTTTGAGTTTACTGTCATAGAAAACTTCACAACTAGAAAATATCATTTTTATTTAATAACGATTAACACCAAAATAATCCGTTCTCAACATTGCTTTTCCTTCAACTATCAGTAGACGCTACAATTTACTGATGTTCCCTGAAGTGAGCTGAGACGGTATGCTGTTGCTGCTGCTCTTCCTCCTCCTCCTCAACTCTTCCTCGTCCTCTCTGAGACTCTCAAGATTTTTATTTACCCAGTTTTGACACCAGTTAAATTTATCAGGTTTAAATTCCCCCCAATTTTTTTTTTTAAAAAGATACTCATAATAGAAAAGTATTTCCTTCTTTTTTACTTCCCATTGTTCAGTGTGTATTTTCTTACATATTTCTGTTTTAAGTAGGTAAAACATTTACCAGTCGGTGGTTTTCTCGTTCCGTACCACCACGGGATTTCCTGCTGAATGGTGACATCGAGGCTCCGCCCACCGGCCCTGGTCTTTGTTTTCAGGGTTTTAAAGACCACCGGCTCCACGACGTCCTGTCCTCCCCCGGCTCGGCCGACCTCACCGCCGACGTGGACTTCAGCTACTTGCGGAGGATGGCCGGAGGGGGCGTGGCCTGTCTGGGACCCGTCACTCAGAGGACGTTCCTGAAGAACATGGGCATCGAGGCCCGGCTGCAGGTGAGTCTTCGTCTCCGGACTCCAATTCATAAAGGCTGAAGGACCCGAGCCGCGTCCTGACGGGTTGAACCTCCCCTCCGGTTCTGTGCAGGTTCTGCTGAGGAGCTGCAGCGACCCGTCCACCAGGAAGCAGCTGATCAGCAGCTACGACATGCTGACCGACGTCGCCCAGATGGGCGAGCGCTTCCTGTTCTTCGGCCTGCTGCCCCGCTGCCGGCTCGCCAAACCTCCGACACCGGCGGGGCTGAAGCTGGAGAGGACGAGGAGCCCGGCGCCGCCGCCCGTGGCCGGGTTCACCGAGCTCAGCTTCTCCTGACACACCGCTGCAAACCTCCAGACTGTCATCAGCAGGTCAGAACAGTAGGATCTCTGGACATTATGGGATGTCTGAAGGATCGTGCTCATGGATTGATGCTGTTTTATGCAGCTTTTACATCCAACATCATGTTAACTTGTTTCAAAGTAAACTGTTAACTTCAGAAAATAAAAAACGTGCACATTTTATTGTTGATTTTATTTTGAAAATCCATAACAATCAATCAAACTCTGCGACTGGAAGCCGGGCAGGAGCGCTTGGTTTTGGGATTCAGAGCGTAGCGTCACCTGATACGGAGCGGGCGGAGTGAACTGTGACACCTCCTGAGGTCAGAGGTCATCTTCTTCCCTCGCTGCTGCTCCGCCTCCAAGAACATCTAGAAGCAGTTAGCGGAGCTCACAGTTGTGCAGCGGCCAATCACAGCGAGCCGCCGCTCCTCTGGTAGCAACTAAAGGATTCAGGTGTGTGTGTGTGTGTGTGTGTGTGTGTGTGTGTGTGTGTGTGTGTGTGTGTGTGTGTGTGTGTGTGTGTGTGTGTGTGTGTGTGTGTGTGTGTGCGTGTTGAAAACAAGTAAACGTCATTGAATATTAGTCAAATAGTTCAAATAGAATTTTAGTTTGAAATTCTGAAATCCCAAAAATAGCTATTAAAAAACCAAAAAAACCCGGTATCGATCAAATAACTACGATGTCAGATTTGTTCCCCAAAGTTTGCCAGTTCAGCTTTAATATTTTCCCGCCAAAAATCCTCCACATGACAAAATATTTCTTGCAAAAATATAAAACTTGTGAAGTAAATTCTCCGTCTGGCGTCGGATCGACGACACGTCTTCGAGTTTCAGAGAATCCGTCTGAAAATAAACTCGGTTTGTTTTTCTCAAAGTTTAAACTTCAATTTAACTCCAACCTGCAGAAACTAACATGTCTGTTTGTTCTCCTAAAAGAAATAAAACTTTGTTCTTTTGCAGGTCAACAAACCAAAAGTTATTTTCAGACAAATTCTCCATAGTGCAAAGAAATCCCAACAAAGATGTTTGTTGTTTGTTTGTTGATTTCCAGTTAAAGTCACGTTAACGTTTCGTCTCCGGACTGTTTTTTCAGTTTCCTCCTGCAGCTCAATGTTCAGATGTTCGTTTCAGGGACTCGAATGTTTCTCAGGGGAAAAATTCCGTCCAGTTTTTGGCTCAAAGGTTTGTTTGTTTGTTTGTTTATTTTTTTGTTTGTTTGTAGAATTTACAAATGCTCATTTTCTGTGGACGTGAATCCTCGTTGCGTCGTCACAGCTGCCCGACCGACGCGTCCTCACTCTTCACGTTATTCTGCGCCGTTGTGGAAGAAAAGTGTCGGTCTCCACGGCGACGGCCCTCTAGGGGTCCTCGTCCATGTCGTCCAGGTTGGGCGACGTGATGAAGTGTTTGGGGAAGTGCAGACCTCTCTCGTCGGCCAACTCCTCCCAGCGGGCGTCGTCGCTCTCGTGCGTGATGTAGCGCTCGCAGCGCCGCGTCTCGAACTCCCTCAGGTCCAGCCAGGTGTGGTAGTCCTGGGGGGGGGGGGGGTGTTAGGGTTCTATTGATGTAAAGGAGATTATTTGGATGATTGGCGGGTCTCTGACCTGCAGCCAGGGGTGACTCAGCGACTTGTCCACGCTGTAACGCTTCCTCATCTTCACCTGCAGCAGGTTGTTGATCAGATCTTTGGCTGTCGGACACAACGACTTCAACACATCACGTAAACACGCTAAACACGCTAAACACGCTAAACACGCTTCAAAGATCTCAGTTGGTTTGTTCACTTTCTCTTCTGATCATTGGTCGTATTTATTATCTGCATGTCGAGTGTCTGATTACTGATTTGTGAAGTGGAGCTCACCGTCCTCTGAGATGTCCCTCCAGGGGTTGGACGGGTACATGAAGGCGGCGTTCTGGATCTGGTCGTTGATGTCCTCGTCCTCGTTGAAGGGGAACGTCCCGCTCAGGCTGACGTAGACGATGACGCCCACCGACCACATGTCCAGAGAGCGGTTGTAGCCTTTGCTGCGCAGCACCTCGGGCGCCAGGTAGGCCGGCGTGCCGACCACCGAGCGGCGGAAGGACTTCTCCCCGATGATGCGGGCGAAGCCGAAGTCACAGAGCTTCACCTGGTCGATGGGAACACGTCTTATTAAAGTCCTGAAGGCCACGCCCACATTTACAAACAGATGATTGGAGGTTTGAGAGGATCTAACCTGAGGGAAAGGTTCGGCCGAGGCCAGCAGGACGTTCTCCGGCTTCAGGTCGCAGTGGACGACGTTCTTGAAGTGAAGATGTCGGAGGGCCACGAGGATCTGAGGACGCAACGCAAACTCAACTTCAGGATTCACAAAGTTCAGATCGCAGAAGAACTTGAAGTGGAACTCTTTCACCCTCCTCGCCGGCGGGAGATTCTCACTGCTGCCGCAACCATTTGCTCTTTGTCAGTTTTTGTGATCTAAACAAACGACCTTCGCCTCAAAGACTCGTAAATCATTTCTGACTTCCTGATCCCGCCTCCTTTGTCCGTTTGTTTTTGCGTCATCACTGACCTGCGTAACCAGGAACTTGGTGAGGCGTTCAGGGAGCCGGCTCTTCTCGCTGGACAAAATCATCTCCAGCATGTCGCCGTGGAGTTTCTCCATGATGACGAACACCTGCTCCGGCGTCTCGAACATGCACTCCACGTTGACGATGCCCGGGTGGTGCAGGTTCTGTCGGGAACAACACCGGAACGTTTATCTGAACTCAACCACAGCGTTCAGTCACATCCAGACTTTCACCGACCAAAGAACTGAAACTCCACCGATGATGAACACCGAAATGATTCATTATTATTTCATTGATTCATTTTTTGGAGTTCACAGATGTTTTCCGTACGAACATTTTTAAACTGCTTTAAAACCCAATTATGATCAAAAGGGAGCATGTTGACTTCTTATTGTTGCCGTGGTTACGAAGATCTCTCCCTCCAATATTTGATAGCTCTATAAAAGTTTTACAAACTCTACATTCATCTTTTCTGTCGTCTGTTTTTTAGCAGCCAGTCTTTGAATTCATCATGAATTCCCAGATGTTCCCCGATGTTCCCCGATGTTCCCTGATGTTCCCTGATGTTCCCCGATGTTCCCCGATGTTCCCTGCCCTGTGTGAGCCCTGCAGCCAGGAGAGGACCTGTTTTCTCCCTGATGATCAGATGTTATTTCTCTTTCTCTGATTTCGTCCCAACCTGGAGTCGCTCGGCGTGTTCTACCTGCAGGATGGGACCTTATTTGGGCGTGTTCTACCTGCAGGATGGGACCTTATTTGGGCGTGTTCTACCTGCAGGATGGGACCTTATTTGGGCGTGTTCTACCTGCAGGATGGGACCTTATTTGGGCGTGTTCTACCTGCAGGATGGGACCTTATTTGGGCGTGTTCTACCTGCAGGATGGGACCTTATTTGGGCGTGTTCTACCTGCAGGATGGGACCTTATTTGGGCGTGTTCTACCTGCAGGATGGGACCTTATTTGGGCGTGTTCTACCTGCAGGATGGGACCTTATTTGGGCGTGTTCTACCTGCAGGATGGGACCTTATTTGGGCGTGTTCTACCTGCAGGATGGGACCTTATTTGGGCGTGTTCTACCTGCAGGATGGGACCTTATTTGGGCGTGTTCTACCTGCAGGATGGGACCTTATTTGGGCGTGTCTACCTGCAGGATGGGACCTTATTTGGGCGTGTCTACCTGCAGGATGGGACCTTATTTGGGCGTGTTCTACCTGCAGGATGGGACCTTATTTGTGTCTTACCTGCAGGATGACCTTATTTGGGCGTGTCTACCTGCAGGATGGGACCTTATTTGGGCGTGTCTTACCTGCAGGATGGGACCTTATTTGGGCGTGTTCTACCTGCAGGATGGGACCTTATTTGGGCGTGTTCTACCTGCAGGATGGGACCTTATTTGGGCGTGTCCTACCTGCAGGATGGGACCTTATTTGGGCGTGTCCTACCTGCAGGATGGGACCTTATTTGGGCGTGTTCTACCTGCAGGATGGGACCTTATTTGGGCGTGTTCTACCTGCAGGATGGGACCTTATTTGGGCGTGTTCTACCTGCAGGATGGGACCTTATTTGGGCGTGTTCTACCTGCAGGATGGGACCTTATTTGGGCGTGTCCTACCTGCAGGATGGGACCTTATTTGGGCGTGTTCTACCTGCAGGATGGGACCTTATTTGGGCGTGTTCTACCTGCAGGATGGGACCTTATTTGGGTGTGTTCTACCTGCAGGATGGGACCTTATTTGGGCGTGTTCTACCTGCAGGATGGGACCTTATTTGGGCGTGTTCTACCTGCAGGATGGGACCTTATTTGGGCGTGTCCTACCTGCAGGATGGGACCTTATTTGGGCGTGTCCTACCTGCAGGATGGCCACCTCGTTCCTCAGCTGGCTCTCCTGCTTCGTAGGGAATCTCATCTTGTCGATGATTTTGATCGCCACGTCTCTGCCAGACTTCCTGTGTTTGCCTGCAGAAGACGAAGGGTGATGATGAAGTGAATAAAACAAAGAGCAGCTCCTAGTTTGACTTTCAGGACTCGTCTCACCTCCGTAGACGATCCCGAACTGTCCCGATCCGAGGACCTCGTCGGCGAAGATCTGATACACCGAGCTGATATCCTGCAGGAGGAAGATCCAACCGGGTCAGACGCTCCTTAAAACAGCACGTTCTATACGGAGCTTTGATTTACCAAAATAAAATCCAACTCACCACATTTTCTTGTATCTGGGAGTTGGACACTGATATGCTGATAGAAAGTTCCTCTGAGGAGACAAAGAGGACGTAGTTCATGTACAGATTAGGGCTTTTATTTTGATAATCATTAAAGTCTCATTTCCTCCGTTCGTTGCAGAGGTGACGGAGGTTTTCCAGCTCACATCAGACTCGTTTGTTTGTTCGACACACGACTGGAAGAAAACCTCCGAGTCGAGATTTCACCAGAATAAAAGCCTCCACTTCCTGTCTGCTGCGTCCTGCAGTCGCTGCCTTAATTCAGCCTGACAGCCGAAGCCGAGGGCGCGTTCTGTGTCCAAAGAACTGATGAGCTGCGATTGATTTCAGATCGCTGGCCGGCGTTTGGGTCGGGTCACCCCTCAGAGATCAATACCTGCAGTCTGATGGAGGTCATCATCCAGGGACTTTATGTAACTTCATCCAGCTAGCTAATGCTGGAGTAATTGTTTGATTATTTTATATTCTGTATAAAGTTAATGTGCAGAGAGGGAGGATGAGACAAAAGAAAACCCTTTTTCAAGTTAAAAAATACAATCTTAAAACCAAACAAAATGTTTTCTCTGAAGGATTTTAAAGGAAGAAAATACTTTAAATTAACAAGAGCTCCATAAATTTAGACTCCGGAATCCGATTAAAAACTGACCTGATCATATTTTCACATTAAAAGCCAACCAACGCTTCAAGGAGCTGAACTCTCAGGCTTTTACTGTGAAAAGACCTGCAGGAAGTGTTGCATTTCACTTTAATATTAAGAGAATTTTATTGTCATATGCAGAGTATTAAAAAAATGTAAATAAAAATCTGACTTGGCTGGTCCTCCCTAACCTAAACAAGAAAATATGTATAACTATTTACAAAATCGAAAAAAAGCACTTAGAAATATGAAAGAATAGAAATAGTTAAATAGAATACAAATATAAGCAATACAAGAAATATAATTATTTTTTTTAGAATTTGCTTTAATTATTTTCTTGCTTTAAATTCAGACTGACACCAGTGTTGAGTCAGAGGGGGAGGGGCTTAGCTTAAAGTGTTTCCACCAACTGGCATCTCGTAAACTAAAAAATCAGCTCATTTATTTCTCGCTCGTTTATTTCGTGCGTAAACAAAAACATCAAAACAACATTTTGATGTTTTTACTAAACAAGAAGCAGGATGGAAAAACATAATGAGCTGAGTTATACAATTTTTTAAAATTATTTCACAACATTAATGCGTCAACATTCAGAGTCGCTCAGATGAACACGTCGGCTGTGAACGCAGCATCAGTGTTCGCGTGTCTTATAATCACGATTTATGTAACGTTATTGATACTGATGGAAGTGTTTTGGTTTGCTGTTACATCATCGCTGCATTAACTTATTGATGACGACTAAACAACCGAAGCTCCACGTTAATTAACCAACAGCCTCTAAAGTCATAATTAATGACAGAGATTATCTTTATTTTAATATTTTTATGAATGAAGTTCATTCAGCCGTTCGGATCTTAAACTCCTATTTTTACGAGAGCAACGTGAAGCGGAAAATCCTCTGAAATCCCTTCAATCATGTTAAAACGTGTGTGTGTGTGTGTGTGTGTGTGTGTGTGTGTGTGTGTGTGTGTGTGTGTGTGTGTGTGTGTGTGTTGTGTAACAGTTGTCCCCTGAAACAGTGAAATAATCAGAGGTTGAGGGTTCAACTCTATGAAGCTGCACAAAACAACATCTGCCTCCTGCTACAGACAGCATGTTAGTAAAGATCAAAATATAAAAGATACTGTTCAAATATCACAGCTGGGTTTCAACCAATCAGAACCATCAGTGATGTCATCATCCATCAGTGATGTCATCAACCAGCAGTGATGTCATCGTTGGTTTGTGAACGTTATGAATCCTCCAGTTCAGATTCTGTCCGTCATCATCTATGCTAGTTCGGAGCGGTTTGGAGCAGGAAGTGACCATATCTGGACGAGCTGGGGGAGGAGCTGAGTCTCAGGTAACGTCTGCTTTGTTTTCTCTAAAAATGCATTTTGAATCTTGGGACTTCAATTTTATTGAGTTGCATTAATTTAAAGATGTGTGAACTCCAGGATCTCAACCTTGCTGCTAATTCCTACTAGTGGTCACCCGTGGTACTGCAACAACAACAAAATACCCAACTGACCAAACAGTATTTTAGAAAGCTTGTTTTTTAGTCTAGTTTTAATTCAAGCACACATTTATTCAATAATGTTGCACATTCTGATTAAAAGTATTAAATATGGGTTAAAATTTCATGTTTCTAATAAATTTGGATGTTTTAGAAGGAAATCATATAATTTAATGTCGTCGGTTCGGAAACTGTTTGTTGGTGTTCACACATTTTCAAAAGCTGAATTTCACTGAGATGTTGAATGTTGGAGGAGAAACGTCTTCACAGAACGACGTGACTCTGGATGGATTTATGATTTCTGGAGTTTTACCTTCATTTGTAAACGTCAGTTTTCATTTTTTTAGAATGTTCAGAACAAAGCGCCGGTGAGGTTGTTACTCACCGTGGTCCTTCCCGTAGCCCGGCCCGTAGCCCGGCCCGTGGCCCGGCCCGTAGCCCGGCCCGTAGCCCGGCCCGTGGCTTGACCCGGTTCCCACGCTGGCTTTGGGCGTGACGGGCATCAGCGCCTGTCGGACGGCCTTCTCCCAGCTCTGCCCGACGTCCCGCCCCACGCCGGACGCAGACAGGACGGGGTTGACGTGCAGGCCGGCGCCGTCCTCCCCGACGTAGAACACCACGCTGGCCGTCACCACCTCGAAGCAGTGCGGGTTGCTGCCCGGAGGCAGCCGGCCGAAGTCCTTCGCCGGCTCCACCCGCAGGATCTCCGACAGCGGGATCTCCTACGAGGTCGAGTCACAGAACATTCAGGAAATATAAACTTCTGACTTTCACAGTTTAAACTTCCTCCAGTGCTGCCAGATTAAACACACGAAGCATCCGTGTCCTCGTACCCTCGCAGTCATCGCAACGTTTTGTGTTTGGCCAAGTCCCTCCCCCCTCCTCCTCAGGCCACGCCCCCTCCCATCAGCATCTTTTCATCCTCTGATTAAAAGGCAGGACGTTCCTCAGAGGTTGCGTGGCGACGTGCCAGAGATGGACGGCGGGAAGTGACCTTACGACCCCCCCTCCCCCCCGCTCTCTCTTCAAAAGAAGGTCTCCGCGGTGTGCTTTGCCAAAGGTCAACAGGTCGCGAGATGAAAGGAGGCGGAGCAGGAGAGGAAACGACCTCCACGCACACATCAGATATTATGAGGAAACTAAATTAGATTAAAAAAATGTATCTTTTATTATCCTGCTGCCAACAGATCCAAAGAAAACCAGAACCGACACCGAACGTATCCGACTAATGAGGTCGTCTTCCTGAGTCTCAGATCCACTTCAGCCAGCAAACATTAAAAACACATCAGAGACACATACACACACACATACATGCACACGCACACGCACACACACACACACACACACACACACACACACACACACACACACACACACACACACACGCACACACACACACACACACACACACACACACACACACATACACACATCGTCCTGCTGCTGCAAGTACACACTACAGGACTTAATGAGGATTAATCCGCTGTTGAAAATAGTCCCTAACAAATGCATTTCCTCCTGAAAATAATAATCTGCTACTGTAGTCCAGCTGTTTTAGGAAATTAATGAGCATTTAAAAAAAATTTAAGAGAACATTTTAAGGTGTTTTTAAAGATTTATATCAACGGTAGGAACCAATGAGCTTCAAGTTAAAACTCAGAGACGCAGTAAGAAAGGAAATATTAAGAGACGGACAAACGCAGTAGGAAAAGTCAAAAATAACGTAGCTTCATCTTTTAAAACTTCATCTTTTCTATGACCTACATGACAGGAAACTTGCATAATCAATAATTAATTTCATTCCCAAACTTCAGTTGATCCTGTAGAGCAGATCTTAAAATAATAATAATAATAATAATAATGAACAGGGTGGACAGAATAATGGAAACACCTGTGGGTGAAATCTCTCCCCCCCCCCCACCGCGTTGTTCGGCCGGGCCTCTGAAACCGGATCGGGCCGAGCGGCTCTCCTACCTTGTAAAACTTGGCTCCGCTTTCATTCTGAAACAGAGTCAGACTCTTGCTGTCCAGCCGCCAGTAATGTCGCTTCCTCTGTGGAGAGACAGCAGATCGTCAGGAACAGTGACGTGTGGAAACGTGCACACGTGAACGAACCGTGTATTAACCGTGTTCCCGTGTTTCATCAGAGGATTTTGTTCTGTTGGGTCATCAGGATTTATATTTGAATGATGATTTGTCTTCTGAGGGTGCAGAATTTAGAATTAAAAGTAAAATCAGATGAATATTTGTTTCAAATTAAAAGCCTGCTAACATTTCTTATACAGTAAGTTTTGACCCAGATTTGTTTCTTTAATAATTAGAATGTTTTTTTTCTGTTAATTAAATAAATGTACTCCAGAAATTAAGACTAATACAGATTGATCTTCTGACAATATCTGTTATTGTGATGTCTGATATAGAAAGGTATAAATAATCTGTATTTGTTGTATATTTGCAGGATGTTGTGTGTGTTTTATATCCGGTGTGTATTGTGAGTTGTGGTCCTGGTCCGGCCTCACCAGGTGGTCCCGGCTGGTGTAGTGCACCATCCAGCCCTCCTTCACCACCGCAGAGCTTTTCCTCTTGGTGTGTTTGATGGACTGGACCACTCGCATCAGAGGGATGTTGCTGCTGGTCGACGGGCTGCAGGGAAACCAATACAAACACCGAGGAGCGTTTTACATTTCCTTTTTCTTCACACAAAATAAAAGGAAAAAAACAGTTCCCGTAACTGAACTTTCTCCTATAAACCGGTTGACCTGATGGCTCTGAGCGTCTCGTCGTCTTTCTCGCCGTCCGTGCAGGGACCCTCCATGAAGAAGAGCTTGTCCTCCCGTGTGGACGGCTCGTCCTGCTCGTCCATGCTGTGACCTCCATCGCTGTTGATGTCGCAGTTGTCCACCTCCATCGTGGTCTCGGAGTCCAGACTGGGGCTGGCCGGCTCTACGGAAACAAAAACAAAAAGACGTGAGTGAAAAAGATTTGATTGAGCTGCAGTTCCTCTGATGGCCAGTAGGTGGTGGCTATAAAAACTGCTGATTAACAAAAAAAATAAATAAAATTGTGTTAATTTAATTTCTTGCTAGTGGTTTTGAAAGAACTAATTCCAACATGCTGTTAACGCGCTACGTAAACAGTCTCTAAATAACGGATGAAACGAGCATCCGTCGGGTTTAGATGGCGCCTATCAGCGGCTTTAGACAACGAACGCAGTGGAAGTGAAACTCACCTCCGTTGAAGTCGACCTCGCCGAGACAGTCTCGAGGGACTTTGGCTGCACATCTCTTATGGCAATTAAATTTACAGTCTGAAGCCGGAAAAACAGACAAAGACCAGTTGAGCATTTCTTCTTGACGAGGAAACACGATCAGTATTTGCTGCTGTGACACATAAATTTCCCTCATTTGGCTCAATATAGTTGATATTCTTTTTTTTTTACATAATCATTTCAAAATAAGAGCAGAACCACAAAGCGAGGTGATTGTTCTTCTGTTTGAGGTGTTGGGTCGTGACCTTTGCACTGCAGCCCCTGGCGGAAGAGGCCCTTCAGCAGCCGCTTGCAGAGCTGGCAGATGGTGGGCCGAGTGTAGGTGTGGACCGAGAAGGTGTGCGGGACTTTGACCCGACCCAGGACCATCTTCTCCATCCAGATGGGCCGACCGCTCAGCAGGGAGTTCCGCTTCACGGCACCCAGCAGGGGGCGCTGCTGATGGAAAGAGGAGAGGCCGACATGCAGAGGTAATAATATTACACGTTTTTGTTTCCATTTATATTCAGATTTTCAAACAGAAAACTATCTTACATAATTTTTAAAGTTGGGATTGAAACTAATATTTAAATAATTTGAACCCAATAATTTCTTTATTTTAAATAAGTTTAATAAGGACACTGAGCGGGACATTTGGCAGCAGAAAATATACCCATCAGCGCCCTCTGGTGGACAAACTATGTAGCAGAGACACTTTTTTGTTGTTTTTACGGCATATTTGACCATTTCTCTTCCACAATTAGTTTTTATTTTGCTGGATATTCACACATTTATCTAGTCACATAATAAATCTTAAATGCTTTGGCTCTTTTTTATTTCTTTAAACCAATCACAGTGGTCTTGGGCGGAGCCAAACCCAATGCAGCGATTGTGCTACGGCCACCGAAATCGTATCAGTTCATCTTTTAAGTCGAAGTGAACATTTGTACCAAATTTGAAGAAATTTCCTCAAAGTGTTCCCGAGAACGACGTGTCAGGAAATGTAATTCCTGTTACTGAGAGGAAACGTGTTTCAAACTTTATGAACTTTGATTCTGACTCCTTTCTGACACGAACTGAGATGAACATCAGAGTTCAGGAGGTTCATCACATTTACACATTTGTTCGCTAGTCATTAAAAGTAGAGC